>NC_090650.1:439571091-439701091 GCF_040937935.1 Hyperolius riggenbachi
TCTGGCTTGGAAAAAAAAAACAGTTATAGCACAACCAGCTGTGGGGCTAATTCCCACTGCGCTCAGCATGCCTCTCACACTGCGGAAATTTAGCTGTATTTCCCCACTAATACCATCAGTGTAAATTTCTCCAAGGATAGTGGAGGGCCACGCCCCACCCCAGCATGTTACAAATCACACTTCCATCACTAGATGGGTGCAGGGAGACCTTAGATAGAGTGACCAGATTTTTGTGGGTCCAACCTGGGACGGATGGGAGGGATAGACAGGGGGTGGGCGAAAAATGTGTGGGATGTGGTGCGCGCAGCGTCGAAAACTGGGGGTGGGGGTCTGCCACTGCAGAAAATGGGCATTGACATTGTATGGGCGGAGCTAACATAATGATGTAACAACAAGGCATAAGAAAGCAGCGTTTACGCCATGATGTGGTCAAACGAGACTTCGCATCATGGGTGTGCAGAAACTGTGTGATGCTAATAGTATACCGTAACCCCAAAGCAGCAAGCATAGCCATCTATGACCATTAAATAATAAATGCAGTAACAGTTACCCCGGACACCAGAAAATAAACGCAATAGGCAACATGTCAACACAAAATAACCGCAATGTGGGCAACATGTCAGCACGAAATAAACGCAAAGCGGGTAACATGTCAGTACAAAATAAACGCATTGTGAGCAACATGACAGCACAAAATAAACGCAATGCAGGCAACAAGTCAGTACAAAATAAACGCATTGTGGGCAACATGACAGCACAAAATAATTGTATTGTGAGCAACATGTCAGCACAAAATAAACGCATTGTGGGCAACATGTCAGCACAAAATAAACGCATTGCGGGCAACATGTCAGCACAAAATAAGCGCATTGTGTGCAACATGTCAGTACAAAATAAACGCATTGTGGGCAACATGTCAGTACAAAATAAACGCAATGTGAGCAACATGTCAACACAAAATAAATGCATTGTGAGCAACATGACAGCACAAAATAAACGCAATGCGGGCAACATGTCAGTACAAAATAAACGCATTGTGAGCAACATGTCAGTACAAAATAAACACAATGTGAGCAACATGACAGCACAAAATAAACGCATTGTGAGCAACATGACAGCACAAAATAAACGCAATGCGGGTAACATGTCAGCACAAAATAAACGCATTGTGAGCAACATGTCAGTACAAAAAATAAACTCATTGTGGGCAACATGACAGCACAAAATAAATGCATTGTGAGCAACATGTCAGCACAAAATAAACGCAATGCGAGCAACATGACAGCACAAAATAAACGCATTGTGAACATGACAGCACAAAATAAACGCAATGCGGGCAACATGATAGCACAAAATAAACGCATTGTGAGCAACTTGACAGCACAAAATAAATGCAATTTGGGCAGCATTTCATCTGGGGAAAAAAAGCATTTACTCACCTGGCAGAAGTCTTCTCTCGCTCCCTGGCGGCCTCCGGCATGCAGCTCCTCGGACGATCCTCCAGCCTGTGTCTCCCGCGCTGACAGATAGGCAGAGCAGGGCTACGGCAAGATGGCGCCCGAAGCCCTGTACTGGAGACACAAATAGTCTCCAGTACAGGGCTCCGGCAGCCAACTTCTCGTAGCCCTGCTCGCCTGCCGGAGACTATGCAGGCTGGAGCGGGGCTGCAGGCTCTGAACTGGCGCGGCGTCTATTAGACACTGCAGCCAGTTCATGCGATCATACGGTGGCCAGCGTTCCGAGGCCGGGACGTCCCGCAGCTAAAAGCGGGACATTTCCCGGGACCTCATGCAGCCTGGGACAGCGTCCCCTGAAGGCGGGACGCGTCCCTGGCAATGCGGAACGTATGGTCACCGTACCTTAGACATTTATTGTGGACCCTCAGAGTAGGTCACCTAAAACTGTAAGAACTGGTACAGTGCCTCAAAGGGAGAAACACATGACAGCAAAATACAATGCAAGTCCTATGAACGAAAAAAATTAAATACAAAAGTGAACAATCACATATACAGTATAGAGTATGAAATAAAGTGAACATAAAGGGCTTGATTCACTTAAGCGTGCAAAGTGTTAGCACGACAGTGATAAGCCACTTTGCACGTGATATCATGTGCTAAGTATCATTATCACATGCTAAGTATCATTATCACGTGCTACGTATCATTATAACGTGCTAAGAATCATTATCATGTGCTAAGTACCATTATCACGTGAAGTCACTGCAGATCATGCGAACGGAAAGTAGATCATGAATTATTACTGTATACAGTACATAAAGCGACGCGCGTTAAACTTTGCGTGCACCGTGTTACATTAACACACATGTTAATGTAAGCACCATTGCTGATTTCATTACCAAACTCTATCTTCTGATTGTGCGAAGTGCCGTAGTTTTCAATGGCATTCCACACTTAGCGAAGCATAACGCCGTTCACGTGATAAAACGTAACACGCGAGCGGTGGAAACTGTTCATTTGCACAATGGGCTCGATTTACTAAAGTGTGATAACTCAGTTATCATGTGTAAAGGCTTTGCATGTGCAAACGCATGCATAAAGCATTGTGCGCATGAAAAGTTTTAGTGCGCGAACAGCGTTATGCATCACCTGCTAAGTGCGGAATGCCATTGAAAACTACGGCACTTCACACAATCAGAAGAGAGTTTGGTAATGAAATCAGCAATGGTGCTTACATTAACATGTGTGTTAATGTAACACGGAGCGCGCAAAGTTTAACGCGAGTCGCTTTATGTACTGTATACAGTAATAAGTCATGATCTGCATTCCGTTTGCGTGATCTGCAGTGACTTTACGCGATAATGATATTTAGCATGTGATAATGATACTTAGCATGTGATAATGATACTTAGCACGTGATAATGATATTTAGCACGTGATAATGATACTTAGCACGTGCAAAGCCTTTACACGTGATAACTGAGCTATCACGCTATCATGTGAATTGAGCCCAAAGAGTGCAACTGGACAGCACAAGATGGGGGGTAGGAGGCGCCCTGGTGGGTACTTGTCCAATGTTCGATAGTGTAGAGGAACACTCGTAAATTTATCAATAGCTATAATAATATATATCTCTATAAAGGTGTGGAAAAATCCTACCTTAGTGAGTAGTCATTCACAACGTCTGATAGTACATACTTTATTAAGGCACTTAAAATGACAATGAGTTTCGCGGTGTAAACCGCTTCATCAGGTCGAATACTGTGCCGGTATCAATAATGTTACCCAGTCTCGGGCGTCTGGACAGTAGTACATGGCCCACCTGAGCCACAGGGTTGCTCCAGGGCTGGAAAGAACCGAACAACCATAAAAATTATGCTGTATAATATCTTGACTTGGCGATTGAAGAGTAATGGCTATGGTGCACATTCAGATTCTGTGGAATTGAAATTTCCAAATTTCCAATCAGAATTAGATTAGAAATCGGAATTCTGTAGAAATCCATATTTACCACAACTCTATAATTTTAGACCAATCACAGAACTCTGAGGACATGGACCAATCAGAGAATGCAAAATGTTTCTGCAAAATTGTAATTTGAGACCAATCGCATTCTACATCCTATTGTTTTTTTTTTTTTTGCATTCTCTGTTGCAAAAAAATAGCTTTTTATAAGATTATGCCTGGCACTCAGATATAAAGAGAACCTCCGACTGGTTGAACGACCGACTAATTGATAGAAGACCTGACGATCGTCTAGGGGCAGAGTTCCCCAACCCTGTCCTTAGGGCCCACCAACAGTGCATGTTTTGCAGAAAACCACAAAACATTCACAGGTGAGGTAATTAGTGTCTCAGCAGAGCTGATTAACTGCCTCTGTGGATATCCACAAAACATTCACTGTTGGTGGGCCCTGAGGACAGGGTTGGGGAACACTGGTCTAGGGCAACCTGGCAAACCAATGGCTTGGTTAGTATCAAAAAGGCTAATTAGAGGCTTTTCCAGGGCCTTTATGGTTCTAAAAAGAGCAGAAAGCACCATTATCTGCACCACCAAAATGGCCGCTCGATGGGAAGGGGGTGTGGGGGTGCTATGTGGCAGCCCAATAGAGTGATGTGTCTTCCAAATTACCGAACAGCCCTACCAAATTGTCCCACACTTGACATCTCAAAAGGTTTGAGTTCATTTTGTTTGCTGATTTTTTTTTTGCCTGCTTGGCCAAACTTCCTGTGCATAAAACACGAACATGTCAGATCAACACGGATCTCGACTGATCCTTATCTAAATAACTTGAAACCAGCAGAGCAGGAAGCCTTGTATCTGCAGAACCAGGACCATCTGGCCAGCCAAGTGTCTCCATATTTCTCAGTCTAA
The DNA here is from genome assembly GCF_040937935.1 of Hyperolius riggenbachi. Taxonomy (NCBI): domain Eukaryota; kingdom Metazoa; phylum Chordata; class Amphibia; order Anura; family Hyperoliidae; genus Hyperolius; species Hyperolius riggenbachi. The sequence goes on from NC_090650.1 coordinate 439,575,423, forward strand.
ATTTAGTGCCGCTGAAGTTGATCCCCGGGATGTAATATCAATAGGAACAATTATCTGCAGGAACTCAGGCCCTGAGATTGTTCTCTCCTCCACCCACAGAACAGAGGAAATTCCGGGAGAGGCTTCTGGAAGCAGGAATCAATTAGACTTTTTATTAAATGTCAAAAGGCTCAGAAGCCCCTCTGCTATTGAAATGAGATGGCAAGTGACATTTTTCCCGTAGGTGTTGGGATTCAGCCAGATGGAGCTATTTCTGCTCTCCTCGGCATGTGGATCTCAACACGTTTCTGCAAAGGGATACAGTAAGTGAGGAGAACTCCGGCTGCCCCGGTATAATCCGCTGAAACATATAGCTGTGCAGGCACCCCGAGCACAGGAAGAGGATGAGCAACGAGCAAATACGGCCACTTTTCTTTCAAAATAAGAAAATTTGCAAAAGGATATAGAGAGGGAATACAATAGAAGAAAGAGATTCTTATCCATTCTATTTTCAACAGCTATTTTTAGTACAAAAATTACTGCAAAAATTACTTGCTAAAAAAAAACCCCCACAACAACAGTGCTGAGGGTAAAGGTGCTGGACTGGCAAACAGGGCCGGTTCTAGACTTTTTTGCTGCCTGAGATAAACTTGTGAGGATCAGTGCTGCTCATTTTAAGGTGTTTAAGGTTATTAAGGTGTTGGGGAGGTTGTGGGCCCTGTGGCCCTCTTAGTCTAATAGCAATTAGTGTATGACAGCTGGGGTGGGAGGGATGGAGGGGCGCACTTTGGTGTCTCAGCCTTGGGTGCTGGAGGACCTTGTCCCTGCTCTGATACACACACACACACACACATATGCACATACTGCTCACATATATACATGGTAAATGGGAGAGCTGGCAGGCACTCGGGTATGCTGTGGTTGGCTGTCTAGTGACACCCAGGAAAACTATGTGCTCAAGACCATAGATCAAGTCTAAAACAAAAGTCTCAAAGAGGCAGGAAATGTCTGGCACTATCGTTTTTTAATTAGCAAAAAGTGAACAAGTGGTTGCAGGATGCAAAAAACACATTGCAAAGTTGTCGTGCTTGATCAGAAATATGTCAAAGTATTGTGATGACAGCATAATAAACGTGGCTATGCCTGGGTGTGAGGGAGGCAGCAGGTGTGGGCGCCAATTGGTGCACGGCCTTACGCCGTTTCGCAGGGCAAACACCAAGCTTCTTCCAAGTAGTGCACCAATGTGTTTGAGTTTATTCTCATAATTTAAATAGTTATAATTCTTATTTTTGAATGTTAAAATGAAGGAAAACTAATGATGATAGAAAGGACCAGTGAAGTTTGACTGATAAAACTATGTCTTTTGCTTCTGAATTCTCATTAATATGCATGATGATGGGTGTTGGTTAGAGATGTGGCAAGGGTGTGTCTTCTAGAGTCCCTTTTCTTATCTCAAAATATTGGGAGGTGTGACACACACACGCGCACGCACGCGCGCACGATGACGTACTACTTTTTGGGGCGGAGCTGTAAGATAGTAGCAAGGAAAGGAGCAAAGAAGCTGTCCATAATGATGGCGCATCCGGAGAGAAGAAAGAAAACGTGTTCAAGTGCTGTAATATTGGGGGAGGAGCATCTGTTATAATGCAGGAGGCGGGGCAGGCTTCTCATCATGGCAGCCGCAGAAGAGCAGGACAGTTTATTTTCACTTCAAATTTTACACTTTCACCTTCTGGCTTGGAAAAAAAGCGGTTATAGCACAACCAGCTGTGGGGCTAATTCCCACTGCGCTCAGCATGCCTCTCACACTGCGGCAATTTAGCTGTATTTCCCCGCTAAGACTATCAGCGTGAATTTCTCCAGAGATAGTGGAGGGCCACGCCCCACCCCAGCATGTTACAAATCACACTTCCATCACTAGATGGGTGCAGAGAGACCTTAGACATTTATCGTGGACCCTCATAGTAGGTCAGCAATAACTGTAAGAACTGGTACAGTGGCTTAAAGGGAGTAACACATGACAGCAAAATACAATGCAAGTCCTAAGAACGAAAAAAAAAAAATACAAAAGTGAACAATCACATATACAGTACAGAGCATGAAATAAAGTGAACATAAAGGGCTTGATTCACTTAAGCGTGCAAAGTGTTAGCACGACAGTGATAAGCCACTTTGCACGTGATATCATGTGCTAAGTATCAGTATCACATGCTAAATAGCATTATAATGTGCTAAGTATCATTATCACATGCTAAGTATCATTATCACGTGCTAAGTATCATTATCACTAGTGTTGGGCGAACATCTAGATGTTCGGGTTCGGGCCGAACAGGCCGAACATGGCCGCGATGTTCGGGTGTTCGACCCGAACTCCGAACATAATGGAAGTCAATGGGGACCCGAACTTTTGTGGTTTGTAAAGCCTCCTTGCATGCTACATACCCCAAATTTACAGGGTATGTGCACCTTGGGAGTGGGTACAAGAGGAAAAAAAAATTAGCAAAAAGAGCTTATAGTTTTTGAGAAAATCGATTTTAAAGTTTCAAAGGGAAAACTGTCTTTTAAATGCGGGAAATGTCTGTTTTCTTTGCACAGGTAACATGTTTTTTGTCGGCATGCAGTCATAAATGTAATACATATAAGAGGTTCCAGGAAAAGGGACCGGTAACGCTAACCCAGCAGCAGCACACGTGATGGAACAGGAGGAGGGTGGCGCAGGAGGAGAAGAAGGCCACGCTTTGTGAGACACAACAACCCCGGCCTTGCATGAGGGCAAGAAGCGTGCGGATAGCAGGCTTTGTACCGCCATGCAGTCATAAATGTAATAAAGATAAGTGGTTCAATAAACAGGGACCACGCGGCAACGCTAACCCAGCAGCAGCAGACGTGATGGAACAGGAGCAGGCGCAGGAGGAGAAGGCCACGCTTTGTGAGACACAACAACCCAGGCCTTGCATGAGGGCAAGAAGCGTGCGGATAGCATGCTTTGTACCGCCATGCAGTCATAAATGTAATAAAGATAAGTGGTTCAATAAACAGGGACCACGCGGCAACGCTAACCCAGCAGCAGCAGACGTGATGGAACAGGAGGAGGCGCAGGAGGAGAAGGCCACGCTTTGTGAGACACAACAACCCCGGCCTTGCATGAGGGCAAGAAGCGTGCGGATAGCATGCTTTGTACCGCCATGCAGTCATAAATGTAATAAAGATAAGTGGTTCAATAAACAGGGACCACGCGGCAACGCTAACCCAGCAGCAGCAGACGTGATGGAACAGGAGCAGGCGCAGGAGGAGAAGGCCACGCTTTGTGAGACACAACAACCCAGGCCTTGCATGAGGGCAAGAAGCGTGCGGATAGCATGCTTTGTACCGCCATGCAGTCATAAATGTAATAAAGATAAGTGGTTCAATAAACAGGGACCACGCGGCAACGCTAACCCAGCAGCAGCAGACGTGATGGAACAGGAGGAGGCGCAGGAGGAGAAGGCCACGCTTTGTGAGACACAACAACCCAGGCCTTGCATGAGGGCAAGAAGCGTGCGGATAGCATGCTTTGTACCGCCATGCAGTCATAAATGTAATAAAGATAAGTGGTTCAATAAACAGGGACCACGCGGCAACGCTAACCCAGCAGCAGCAGACGTGATGGAACAGGAGCAGGCGCAGGAGGAGAAGGCCACGCTTTGTGAGACACAACAACCCAGGCCTTGCATGAGGGCAAGAAGCGTGCGGATAGCATGCTTTGTACCGCCATGCAGTCATAAATGTAATAAAGATAAGTGGTTCAATAAACAGGGACCACGCGGCAACGCTAACCCAGCAGCAGCAGACGTGATGGAACAGGAGCAGGCGCAGGAGGAGAAGGCCACGCTTTGTGAGACACAACAACCCAGGCCTTGCATGTGGACAAAAAGCGTGCGGATATAGCAGCAATGCTTTTTGCCGCCATGCAGTCATAAATGTAATACAGATGAGAGGTTCAATAAACAGGGCCCGGAAACGCAACACCATCCCAGATGTTCATTGGTCATGTTACTTGGTTGGGGTCCTGGAGTGTTGCGTAGTCATTTCCAATCCAGGATTGATTCATTTTAATTTGAGTCAGACGGTCTGCATTTTCTGTAGAGAGGCGGATACGCCGATCTGTGACGATGCCTCCGGCAGCACTGAAACAGCGTTCCGACATAACGCTGGCTGCCGGGCAAGCCAGCACCTCTATTGCGTACATTGCCAGTTCGTGCCAGGTGTCTAGCTTCGATACCCAATAGTTGAAGGGTGCAGATGGATGGTTCGACACAGCTACGCCATCTGACATGTAGTCCTTGACCATCTTCTCCAGGCGATCGGTGTTGGAGGTGGATCTGCACGCTTGCTGTTCAGTGGGCTGCGGCTGCATGGGTGTCAGAAAATTTTCCCACTCCAAGGACACTGCCGATACCATTCCCTTTTGGGTACTAGCTGCGGCTTGCGTTGTTTGCTGCCCTCCTGGTCGTCCTGGGTTTGCGGAAGTCAGTCTGTCTGCGTACAACTGGCTAGAGGAGGGGGAGGATGTCAATCTCCTCTCTAAAGTCTCCACAAGGGCCTGCTGGTATTCTTCCATTTTGACCTGTCTGACTCTTTCTTCAAGCAGTTTTGGAACATTGTGTTTGTACCGTGGATCCAGAAGGGTATAAACCCAGTAATTGGTGTTGTCCAGAATGCGCACAATGCGTGGGTCACGTTCAATGCAGTCTAGCATGAATTGAGCCATGTGTGCCAGAGTCCTACCAGAATCCTCATCATCCTCTTGTGAGCGTTGTGATAGTTGTTGTGATGCATCATAGTCGTCACCTTCCTCCTGGTCTGCTTCTGCTGACCATTCGCGTTGAATTGTGGAAGTCCAACGTGCACCGCTCTGGCCCTCGTCAGTGGTGGCATGAAATTCCTGCTCCAACTCCAGCTGTTCCTCCTCCTCTTCTTCGTCATAGCTGCTGGGGCCAGCGTTCCCTGAGGCGGATGGCCTGATGTTGGTACCATCACGCTGATCGTTTTCTCCTTCAGATTCCCCCAGTTGCATCATGACAGCTGTTTCCTTGATTTTTAACATCGACCTCTTCAGTAAACACAGCAGTGGTATGGTAATGCTGACTGAAGAGTTGTCACTGCTCACAAGCAACGTGGATTGCTCAAAATTTTGGAGGACTTGGCAGAGGTCCAACATGTTGGCCCAATCGGATCCACAGAAGCTTGGCAGCTGGCCGGATGCGCCTCGGTACTGCGCCGTCATGTACTGGACCACTGCACTCTTCTGCTCGCAAAAGCGGGCTAGCATGTGCAGCGTAGAATTCCAGCGCGTAGGGACATCACACAGCAAGCGATGGTGGGGGAGATTGAAGCGCTCCTGCATCTTGGCGAGTGCCCCCGAAGCAGTACTGGAATTTCTACAATGTTTGGACACTCGACGCACCTTCAACAGCAGATCGGGCACGCCTGGGTATGTCCTCAGGAACCGCTGAACTACTAGGTTCATCACGTGCGCCAGGCAAGGGATGTGTGTCAGCTTAGCCAACCTTAAAGCGCGAATGAGATTACTCCCATTATCACACACAACCATGCCCGGTTTCAGGTCCAGCGGTGCCAGCCACAAATCCGTCTGTTCCTTTATTCCCCTCCAAATTTCCTCCCCTGTGTGCTGCTTATCCCCAAGGCAGATTAGCTTCAGCAACGCTTGCTGACGCATGCCAACAGCTGTGCTGCACTGCTTCCACGATCCTACTGCTGCTGGGTTAGCGTTTCCGGATGAGGTACAGCTTTGAGATGCGTTGGAGGAGAAGGAGTCAGAGAGGTAGGTGCTGCTGTTATCCAGTGGGAGGGACGGCGGTGCAGCTGTTTGTGGCGTGGGCAACACCCGTGCCGTAGCAGGTGAGGAATCGCTGCCAGGCTCCACAAGGTTCACCCAGTGCGCGGTAAGGGAGATGTATCGACCCTGGCCGAACGCACTCGTCCAGGTGTCAGTGGTGAGGTGAACCTTGCAGGCAACGGCATTCTTCAAGCTTCGGGTTATTTTGCTGACCACGTGCTCATGCAACTCAGGCACTGCAGAGCGTGCAAAGTGGTAGCGGCTGGGAACCACGTAACGTGGGATGGCCACTGACATCATGCCCTTGAAGCTGTTTGTCTCCACCAATCGATATGGCAGCATTTCGCAGGCCAGAAGCTTGGCTATGCTGGCTGTTACTGCCACGGCCCGGGGGTCATTTGCTGGCAATTTCCTCTTGCGCTCAAACATCTCCGACACAGACAACTGAACCGTAGCGCTGCACACGGAAGGGCTGTTGGTTGTTGTGTTTGATGAACACTGGGAGACCTCAAGAGCACTACTCCGGAAAGTGACAGTGTCAGCGTCGTCTGATGTTTGTGAATGTTGTGAACCACGCAATGGCTGGGCTACTGCTGCTGCTGAGGCGGGTCTGGTGGTGAGTCTGGTGAACCCAAGGGAGGCAGTGTTGTTTCTGGTACCCTGTCCTGACGCGTTTGCCCAAAGAGTGGGATGTTTGGATAGCATGTGACGGCTCATGCTGGTGGTGGAGAGGTTGTTAATATTTTTCCCCCTGCTCAGGCGGGTCTTGCACACCTTGCAAATCGCCATGGTAACATCCTCAGTGCAGTCTTCAAAGAAAGCCCAGACTTTGGAGCACCTGCCTCCTTGCTGGCGATTTCTGTTTGCTCCTCTTTTGCCTCTCACTTGAACTTCCACGCTTGTGGTGCCTGAAATTGCGCGCCGCCTACCTTGTGGCACAAGGCGAACTCGTGCAGCAGTGTGTTCTTCAACAGACTCATCTGTGCTGCTGCTACGACGGCGATGTTCTCGTTCACAAACAAAATCTGGGTCTCTGTCCACATTGTCCATACCCTCCTCTTCCATCTCCTCAAACTCGTCATATGTCATTGTGGGCCACCGCCGTGGAGTAGAGCTCCCCACAACAACCTCTGCGCAGCACACTCCAACGTCGTCTTCCAGATCTTGTCGGCCGACCTCCTGCAATTGCAACCCCTCCTGCCCAAATTGCTCTGGGATTTGGGTTTCCGAGTCCTCTTCGGACTCGCCTTGTATTTCAGTGCGCGGTGCATTTCCCACAGTTAACGGTTGTGAATCCAGGCACAACATTTCTGGCTGTTCCTCCATTGACCTTTGAAAGGTGGAAGTTTGTTGGGCTGGGAATAGCTCCTGCGAATACCCCATTGTGTCCTGAGGTAATTCATCGGACTGGTTATCTGGCAGTTGTGTGCGTGGTGTCGCTGCCGGTTGTGTCAGCTTTGTGCCCACTGGCTCCTTGTAACTGGCTGAGGACTCGGACCTCGTGCGTGATGTGCTGGTGCTGCTTAACCCACTGCTGGACGCTTGAGAGGTCATCCAAGTAATTATCTGGTCCTGTTCTTTTGGATTTGTGAGGGTTGTTGTCCTGGACAACATGGGCGGTATTGAGTGGGTTTTCTTGGGTGCTCCCCTGTGGCCTGTACGTGAACCGTCAGGGGAAACACCTCTTCCCTTGCCCCTCCCTCTTTCACCGGATTTCTTCCTCATTTCACTTATCCTTACAGTACACGCTGACTGGCAGCAGTACAGTGGCAGTACAGAAATGCTATACAGTACCACTATTCCCAGCAGCGACACAGAGCACAATGCTATACAGTGACGGGTGAGCGGTGTACCACTATTCCCAGCAGCGACACAGAGCACAATGCTATACAGTGACGGGTGAGCGGTGTACCACTATTCCCAGCAGCGACACAGAGCACAATGCTATACAGTGGCGAACGAGCGGTGTACCACTATTCCCAGCAGACACAGAACAGTACACAGAATGCTATATAGTGTGGCTGAACGAGCGGTGTACCACTATTCCCAGCAGACACAGAACAGTACACAGAATGCTATATAGTGTGGCTGAACGAGCGGTGTACTACTGTTCCCAGCAGACACAGAACAGTACACAGAATGCTATATAGTGTGGCTGAACGAGCGGTGTACTACTGTTCCCAGCAGACACAGAACAGTACACAGAATGCTATATAGTGTGGCTGAACGAGCGGTGTACTACTGTTCCCAGCAGACACAGAACAGTACACAGAATGCTATATAGTGTGGCTGAACGAGCGGTGTACCACTGTTCCCAGCAGACACAGAACAGTACACAGAATGCTATATAGTGTGGCTGAACGAGCGGTGTACCACTGTTCCCAGCAGACACAGAACAGTACACAGAATGCTATATAGTGTGGCTGAACGAGCGGTGTACCACTATTCCCAGCAGACACAGAACAGTACACAGAATGCTATATAGTGTGGCTGAACGAGCGGTGTACTACTGTTCCCAGCAGACACAGAACAGTACACAGAATGCTATATAGTGTGGCTGAACGAGCGGTGTACTACTGTTCCCAGCAGACACAGAACAGTACACAGAATGCTATATAGTGTGGCTGAACGAGCGGTGTACCACTATTCCCAGCAGACACAGAACAGTACACAGAATGCTATATAGTGTGGCTGAACGAGCGGTGTACTACTGTTCCCAGCAGACACAGAACAGTACACAGAATGCTATATAGTGTGGCTGAACGAGCGGTGTACTACTGTTCCCAGCAGACACAGAACAGTACACAGAATGCTATATAGTGTGGCTGAACGAGCGGTGTACTACTGTTCCCAGCAGACACAGAACAGTACACAGAATGCTATATAGTGTGGCTGAACGAGCGGTGTACTACTGTTCCCAGCAGACACAGAACAGTACACAGAATGCTATATAGTGTGGCTGAACGAGCGGTGTACCACTATTCCCAGCAGACACAGAACAGTACACAGAATGCTATATAGTGTGGCTGAACGAGCGGTGTACTACTGTTCCCAGCAGACACAGAACAGTACACAGAATGCTATATAGTGTGGCTGAACGAGCGGTGTACTACTGTTCCCAGCAGACACAGAACAGTACACAGAATGCTATATAGTGTGGCTGAACGAGCGGTGTACTACTGTTCCCAGCAGACACAGAACAGTACACAGAATGCTATATAGTGTGGCTGAACGAGCGGTGTACCACTGTTCCCAGCAGACACAGAACAGTACACAGAATGCTATATAGTGTGGCTGAACGAGCGGTGTACCACTGTTCCCAGCAGACACAGAACAGTACACAGAATGCTATATAGTGTGGCTGAACGAGCGGTGTACTACTGTTCCCAGCAGTGACACACAATGACTGGGGGGGACCCTGGCTAGCGTGGCTGGAGCGCGAACTACCCTGCCTGCCTACCCAAAGCTAAACCCACAGACAAATGGCGGAGATATGACGTGGTTCGGGTATTTATTTACCCGAACCACGTGACAGTTCGGCCAATCAGAGCGCGTTCGGGTCCGAACCACGTGACCCGTTCGGCCAATCACAGCGCTAGCCGAACGTTCGGGGAACGTTCGGCCATGCGCTCTTAGTTCGGCCATATGGCCGAACGGTTTGGCCGAGCACCGTCAGGTGTTCGGCCGAACTCGAACATCACCCGAACAGGGTGATGTTCTGCAGAACCCGAACAGTGGCGAACACTGTTCGCCCAACACTAATTATCACGTGAAGTCACTGCAGATCACATGAGCGGAATGTAGATCATGAATTATTACTGTATACAGTACATAAAGCGACGCGTGTTAAACTTTGCGCATGCCGTGTTACAGTAACGCACATGTTAATGTAAGCACCATTGCTGATTTCATTAACAAACTCTCTTCTGATTGTGCAAAGCGCTGTAGTTTTCAATGGCATTCCGCACTTAGCGCGTGATGCGTAACGCTGTTCGCCCGATAAAACTTAACATGCGAATTGTGGAAACTGTTCATGTGCACAATGGGCTCGATTCACTAAGTGTAAAGGCTTTGCATGTGCAAACGCGTGCGTAAAGCATTGTGCGCATGAACAGTTTCCACCGCTCACGTGTTAAGTTTTATTGCGCCAACAGCGTTACGCATCACGCGCTAAGTGCGGAATGCCATTGAAAATTACAGCGCTTCGCATGATCAGAAGTGAGTTTGGTAATGAAATCAGCAATGGTGCTTACATTAACATGTGTGTTAGTGTACTACAGCGCGCGCAAAGTTTAACGCGCGTCGCTTTATGTACTGTATACAGTAATAACTCATGATCTACATTCCATTCGCGTGATCTGCAGTGACTTCACGTGATAATGATATTTAGCACGTGATAAAGATACTTAGCACGTGACAATGATATTTAGCACGTGATAATGATACTTAGCGCATGACAATGATATTTAGCACGTGCAAAGCCTTTACACATGATAATGATATTTAGCACGTGATAATGATACTTAGCACGTGACAATGATACTTAGCACGTGATAATGATACTTAGCACATGACAATGATACTTAGCACGTGCAAAGCCTTTACACATGATAATGATATTTAGCACTTGATAATGGTACTTTGCACGTGATAATGATACTTAGCATGTGCAAAGCCTTTACACACGATAACTGAGCTGTCACGCTTTAGTGAATTGAGCCCAAAGAGCACAACTGGACAGTAGCACATGGCCCACTTGGGCTACAGGGTCGCTCCAGGGCTGAAAAAAACAGAACAACCATAAAAAGTACGCTGTATACCGGTAATATCTTGACTTGGCGATCAAAGAGTAATGGGTAGGGGTGCTCATTCAGATTCTGCGGAATTTCTGATCAGAATTCGGAAATCTGAAAAACGGAGATTAGAAATCCAAATTTACCACAACTCTGCAATTTAAACCCAATCTCAGAACTCGGAGACCATGGACCAATCAGAGAATGCAAAATGTTTCTGCAAAATTTTAATTTGAGACCAATCACATTCTACATCCTATTTTTTTTCCCTCTGTTGCAAAAAAAAAAAAATTGCTTTTTATAAGATTATGCATGGCACTCAGATATAAAGAAAACCTCTGACTGATTAATTGATAGAAGACCTGACGATTTTCTAGGGCAACCTGGCAAACCAATGGCTTGGTTAGCATCAAAAAGGCTAATTAGAGGATTTTCCGGGGCCTTTATGGCTCTAAAAAGTGCAGAAAGCACCATTATGAGCACCACCAAAATGGCCACTAGATGGGAAGGGGGGGTGGGAGTGCAATGTGGCAGCCCCATAGAGTGATGTGTCTTCCGAATTACCGATTCCGAACAGCCCTACCAAATTGTCCCACCCTTGACATCTCAAAAGGTTTGAGTTCATTTTCTTTGCTGATTTTTTTTTTGCCTGCTTGGCCAAACTTCCTGTGCATAAAACACGAACATGTCAGATCAACACGGATCTCGACTGATCCTTAACTAAATAACTTGAAACCAGCAGAGCAGGAAGCCTTGTATCTGCAGAACCAGGACCATCTGGCCAGCCAAGTGTCTCCATATTTCTCAGTCTAAATTTAGTGCCGCTGAATTTATTGATCCCCGGGATGTAATATCAATAGGAACAATTATCTGCAGGAACTCAGGCCCTGAGATTGTTCTCTCCTCCACCCACAGAACAGAGGAAATTCCGGGAGAGGCTTCTGGAAGCTGAAATCAATTAGACTTTTTATTAAATGTCAAAAGGCTCAGAAGCCCCTCTGCTATTGAAATGAGATGGCAAGTGACATTTTTCCCGTAGGTGTTGGGATTCAGCCAGATGGAGCTATTTCTGCTCTCCTCGGCATGTGGATCTCAACACGTTTCTGCAAAGGGATACAGTAAGTGAGGAGAACTCCGGCTGCCCCGGTATAATCCGCTGAAACATATAGCTGTGCAGGCACCCCGAGCACAGGAAGAGGATGAGCAACGAGCAAATACGGCCACTTTTCTTTCAAAATAAGAAAATTTGCAAAAGGATATAGAGAGGGAATACAATAGAAGAAAGAGATTCCTATCCATTCTATTATCAACAGCTATTTTTAGTACAAAAATTACTGCAAAAATTACTTGCTAAAAAACCCCCCACAACAACAGTGCTGAGGGTAAAGGTGCTGGACTGGCAAACAGGGCCAGTTCTAGACTTTTTTGCTGCGTGAGACAAACTTGTGAGGATCAGTGCTGCTCATTAGGATTCCGGATATCCGGGTAACGTGGATATCCGGCCATTTTTCCACTATCCGAATCGGATTCCGGATTTCTCTAGAAATCCGGATAGCTATCTGCGGATATTTGGGCGCATAACGCGGATATCCACGGATATTGCGGATATCCGGATCGGAAATACTGTAACTAAGGAGATGTGACGTCCTGGAGCCAATCAGAGGGCTCCCAGCAGAAACCCTAGCAACCAATCACAGAGGGGAACCCTGGCCAGCCTCACCTGACCTTATTGAGCCAATCAGAGGGCTCCCAGCCTAAACCCTGGTACCCAATCACAGAAAGGAACACTGGCCAACCCCCCTGTATAATAAGGAGGGCTGCCATGATGAGACATATCATCCTAGCTTGCTGAATGCTCACTGAGAGACATGCTCCAGTGCTGCTGGCCTAGCAAGTGCTGTACACAGTTATACACCTAAAGCTGTTCAGTGATTAACCCCTTCACTATCACTACACTATTGTTAAATCATTAATTAGCTTGATTGATGTCATAGTGTGACAGTCAGAGGGTGTGCTCCAGTGCTGCTGGCCTAGCAAGGGCTGTACACAGTGATAAGCTGTTCAGTGATTAACCCCTTCACTACTATCACTACACTGTTGTTAAATCATTAATTAGCTTGATTGATGTCATTGTATGACAGTCAGAGTGTGTGCTCCAGTGCTGCTGGCCTAGCAGTGATAAACCGAAAGCTGTTCAGTGATGAACCCCTTCACTATCACTACACTATTGTTAAATCATTAATTAGCTTGATGTCATTTGTGTGACAGTCAGAGTGTGTGCTGCAGGCAGCTGCTATGTGTCTGTGTGTGTGCTGTGCACAGACCAGGCCAGCTGCTGCCTGCTGGCCAGCTATTAGCTTTAGGTATAGGTTAGGGATTAGGGGATAGGATTACTGTGTTATTGTGTAGTTAGTACTGTAGTACTGCAGTCAGTGTGCTAGTAGTTGTTAGAGTAGTAGTACTACTGTGTTAGCTTTCTACAGAACTGCTGTGCTGTGAGCAGTGCCATTGTGACAGTTAGTGTGCACTAGTGTCTTCTCCTCTGCTGTCTGACTGTCACTCGGCACTTGGCATGTGTCACGTTGCACTTGGCACGTGGCAAGTGACACGTGGCAAGTGTCACGTGATACTTGGCAAGTGCCATGTGACACGTGGCAAGGGCCATGTGACACGTGGCAAGTGCCACGTAACATGTGCCACGTCCGGCATGATCCTGGCACACATTACACCTGCTGCTGCTGCATTGCCCTGCTCCTGCTGCATTGCCCTGCTCCTGCTGCCTGTGCAGCTCCCACCGCCAAGTATGCCACAGGCCACTGATACCACCTATATTTAACCCAAAACACAATTTCTGCATAATTTTTTGGAGGTGTCTTGACTGAAAACTGTCATGTCCCAGTTGTGCGGTTGGAAATTAGACACAATGTGGGCTGCATGACCGCTGTCTGGAACCTAGGCCTAATGTTAATTGACAGCCATTTTTTTTTTGGGGGGGGGAGGGTTAAGTCCCCACATCATCAATTAGTGTTCTCCTTTACAAAATAATGATGCTACATGCCTCATATACCCTAAAAAAACGTTTTTAAAGGAATTTAACCACCCTGGCGTTCTATTAAGATCGCCAGGGCGGCTGCGGGAGGGTTTTTTTTAAATAAAAAAAAAACTATTTCATGCAGCCAACTGAAAGTTGGCTGCATGAAAGCCCACTAGATGGCGCTCCGGAGGCGTTCTTCCGATCGCCTCCGGCAGCCAGAAGTAACACGGAAGGCCGCAATGAGCAGCCTTCCGTGTTTGGCTTCTCCTGTCGCCATGGCGACGAGCGGAGTGACGTCATGGACGTCAGCCGACGTCCTGACGTCAGACGCCTCCGATCCAGCCCTTAGCGCTGGCCGGAACTATTTGTTCCGGCTGCGCAGGGCTCAGGCGGCTGGGGGGACCCTCTTTCGCCGCTGCTCGCGGCGGATCGCCGCAGAGCGGCGGCGATCGGGCAGCACACGCGGCTGGCAAAGTGCCGGCTGCGTGTGCTGCTCTTTATTTCAGCAAAATCGGCCCAGCAGGGCCTGAGCGGCAGCCATCGGCGGTGGTGGACGAGCTGAGCTCGTCCATACCGCTAAGATGGTTAAAGGCCACTTCCGGTTTTTCTATCCGGACATCCAAATTTGCCCAGATATCCCGGATACTAGGGTTGGATATCCGATTTGGATTGGAAATTTTTGAAATCGGATATCCGACCCGGATGGGATATGTGGGTATCTGGATCCGGAACCAATCCGGATTTGACAGCGTTTACAGAGTTACAGCAGTGCTGGAAAGTAATGGTGGGCACACAAACTATTGACAGTGGCTATGGTGATGCCACTGGGTAATCTGGACACTGGGGTTCAGCCATTAAACAGCCAACTTCTGGCTAGCAGCGGTGACAGGGGTGGAAGCAATTTGGACACTGAGGTTTTTTTTTATTTTTATATATATAGCTAAAGTCCAGACAGTGTCAGTGGCAGCAGCGGGGGTTAGGAAGTGAAGCATAAACTTTCAGATAACGGCGGGCCGTAGGGTGAGTGAGCCCTACTCGGGATTCCTTGAGCATCAGAGTCGGGCTATTGTGTAGCTGAGCCCAGATTGGCTGAAGCACTGAGCACGGCACTAGTGTCAGGTGTTTGTAGATGTGAGGTTAGTATTAGGAGTAGGTGAAGGGGTAAGTGATAGGTTAAAGTGAACCTCCGGACTAAAAATCTATTCAGCAGAACTGAAAAGGCTTGGTGTTTCTTTAACAGTTTCACAGCATCAGAACTTTGTTTTTCTTACCAAAGCATCATTTTTAGCTGCATTTTTAGCTAAGCTCCACACATCAAAGAAAACGGCTTTTTTCCCTGATGGTGTGCAAAGCATGATGGGATTTCCTATGTTGTTATTCACGTTGCCTAGCAACTGGGAGGGGTGATCAGCACACAGGACAGTTGGAACTGTGTCTCATGCTCCCTGTCACCTCCTTTCAACCAAAAAGATGGCTGCCCCCATGAAATCAAACATTTGCCTGTTCTTTTAAAACAGAGTGAGTAAGAGATTATATTACCTATCTATTTTAATTAACATAACTAATGTAACTTAATGACAGTATGTTTGTTTAGGCTGGAGTTCCTCTTTAAGGAAGATGATTATGAATATTCTAACTAACTGCAATATCGAGCACCATAATTACCAGGTGCCTTTTTTACATGTATGGAATCTGCTTATAATCCCCATGCATGGATGAAGGCAATAGGTGACACCAGTGGCATAGCAATAGGGGATGCCGAGGCTGCGACTGCATTGGGGCCCTTGAACCAGAGGGGCCCACTAGGCCCACTCTTTCCTCTCTCGAGCCCAGTATTAGCTCTTCAGTGGTTCTATGTTGGTAATTACCACCTCTGTGCATGCTTTGAATGGTGGTAATCATTAACACACTGTTCCCCTCCTTCTGCTTACACCTCTCATGCTGTGGATGTCCTTGGCAGGTTTTGTTGCACCATATGTATTGGTTTGTGTAGAGCGCTGGTAGCGCCCAATGTAAAACTTGCACTGGGGCTGTGCCACTGGATGACACACTGCTTCGGGGGGGGGGGGGGGGGGAGGAATCAGTTTAATTCAGTTCCCTGACTCCTTTACAATTATACAAAGTTTTAAAGTTCCTTGGCTGGAATTGTCCTTGAACATGAAAGCTCACTATAAATATCTCTGTAGCTTGTAGATAAGAATACAAGACAGGAAAGGAGAATCTGGGCAGTGTTGTGCCTCATAGGTCGGCAGAGAGATGGTATATCTCTGGATGAGATCACTCTGTCCTTTAGCCGGATCTCTCCCACACGCTGATAAACACAGACTTACAGGGAAATAGTAGAATGTTCCGCAAATCCCATTGTTCCCTAAACTGTGGGTTAGTGTTAAATATAGTCCAGTGTACTATCCCCACCATGCTAAGAGGAGGACAGTGAGTCAGTGTACACGCCTGATGCCATTAGTGACATTTACAAGGTCAGAGAGCTGATTCATTGTCACTGGCAGATTTCAGAGACTTTCTCTGCAGGGCATTTTCTAAGCTAAATTGCACCCGGGGCGAGGGTGTAAAAATTGCCCTCCCCCCTCCACCCACCCCCCGTGGACTTGCAAACCCTTACTCTTTAGGGACAGTCACACAGCCACAGGTCACAAGTAGATCTGCCTACTTACTAGTGACCAGCCGCTCATCCAGGAGGAAGCAGGGACCAGGAAAAAACACAGGTGAAGAGAGCCCGGAAAACTGTCTCCTCCATGGGCACCGCGCACTGACAGCCTGCAGTACCGCTACAGGACATCAGGTGTCATCACACACTGACAGCCTGCAGTACCGCTACAGGACATCAGGTGTCATCACACGGTGGTGACGTGAGGATGACTGGACATCTGACGCAGGCAGCCCAGGAGGAGTCAAGGAAGGTGATCGTGCTGGTAATCTTCTTTTTTCTTCCATTTGGCTGCACCGCGCGTCACCAGCTCCCTAGCGGTTATGTCCTTCTGCCTACGCCCCCCTTCTTCTACTTGCCTGTCTGCACCCAGGGCGGTCGCCCTGCCCAAGAAATGGCCCTGATTGTCTGTAAGGTTTCTGCAGTGGTTTAAAGTCAAAGGTAATCAATTACAAAAAAAAATAAAAAATCAGCCAGATACTTACCTAGGGAGAGGGAAGGCTCTGGGTCCTATAAAGTCTTCCCACTCCTTTCCCCTCCATTAAAGGGACTCCGAGCACCTCTCATGGGCATGCTTTTAAGCCAGACGACTTCCAACAAAGATGTGCTATGGCCCCTCTGGAGGAGCCTCTTGCAATGGCCATGCGTGTCACTTCCTCTTCCTGCTTCATTCAGTGATGCACTTTTCTAACAGAGAAGACAGGGGTGACCTGGAAGTTATAGCATAGCCAAGATGGCACCCGCGGTTTTTAAATTGAAATCGAACGAAAACTATTTGGTTTAGAACAGCTATTCAGGCATCAAATGAAAGAGGAGAGCACAAGCTACAGAAAGGTATGCATCTTTAAGTACTTTGCAGTACTGGTCAGAATCTTAAAGGCATGCCCATGAGAGGTGCTCGGAGTCCCTTTAAGCGATGGCTCGCCCATTTGAATCCCCTGCTGCGGAGGACTTCGGAAATCTTCGGGAGCCGAGTCCTCCTGAAGACAGGACAGGAGGCTCAATACTGCGCACTAGAGAGGGTTTCACGCATGTGCAGTATGGAGGAGCCCGGTCTACGGGAGCACTTGGTCTCCCAAACACTTCTGAAGCCTTCCATTTGGGGGCAGAGAGAGCAGCATTTGACCAAATTGGTTGAATACTGCTACCGGGGAATCAGTGAAAGGAGCGGGGAGGCTCTATAGAACCCAGAACTTTCCCTCTCCCTAGGTAAGTATCTGGCTGATTTTTTGGGGGGGCTTCAGCTTTGATACATATGAATGCGGAAGAAAGGGTCAGGAGTGGAGAGTGAGACCACAGAGCCTTTCTGGTTCTCGGTACGCCCTATCCAACCTGTACTGCACCATAGCTCCCAACGGTCCCTCTTTTGGAGGGACCATCCCTCTTTGGGAGCCTTGTCCCTCTGTCCATATTTACTCCTCATTTGTCCCTCTTTTCTCCTCATTTGTCCCTCTTTCAGGACTTTGTCCCTCTTTCTATGTAAATATATATATTTCTCTACTAAAAAAAATCGTTTGATTGACTCTAAACTTTATTCCTATCTTTTAAATTGATATATTAATAATTGTACAATGTTAATATGAAGGAAGATGAACCAGGATAGAAAGGACCAGTGTGGTTTGAATTATTAAACAACACATTTTTCTTTATGATATGCGTGACTAGGGGTGTGACGGGGCGTGGCTTAAGTGTCCGTCTTTCTCATCTCAAAAAGTTGGGAAGTGTGCTGCACAGTTATTTGCCTTCTAGGTCTTCGACACTCATTGAGCAGCCCTTGGAACTATTTGTGTCCTCGAGTTATTTCCAAGTTGAGCACATCCGTACTGTGCATGCGCAAGCCTGGACCTGGGCATGTGCAGTACAGATGCTCGGGGGACTTCTCAGGGGTGCAAGTTCTGCAAGCTGCCCAAGAACTGCTCGAGATTTATTCGACCGAACAGGTTGAAAAACTTCTACTCAGGATGACGCAGGAACAATGTTATAGAGGAAGGGCAGGGAAGGCTCTATACTATCCGGGGCCCCCATCCTGGGCAAACCTACAGGACCCCCCTGACAAGTGATGAGCAGAAATTATCAACATGCGTAATTAAGCATCGTAATACGTAATTACGCATCACAATCGTAATGCGAAATTTCAGGGGAATAGTGTAAACCATTTCGTAGTTAATTGTTCCCGTTCGTATTTATGCATGAATGTATGCGTACTTCACGCGTAATTTTGTGCCGACTTTGACAGTTACTAGCGAAGCCCCCATATAACGGAAAATTGAATACTCACCTTACGGTAATTTTCCTTTCCTGATGCATCCATGTCAGCACAACGGGGTATTGGCTCCGCCCAATGACCCCACAGGACACATGTGTATAAAGATTTGCCACACCCTCCCATACGTGTCTCTTAGCTAGTGCCTCACCGAACAGTGGGCGGGTCCCTTGTGCTGACATGGATGCATCAGGAAAGGAAAATTACCGTAAGGTGAGTATTCAATTTTCCGTTTTCCTAATGCCTCCATGTCAGCACAACGGGATGTAACTAGACAATAAAATACGGGAGGGAACTGGAGCAGGTGAAAACAAATTCTGTTTATTCACATCATAAGAAAAAAAGGTATGTAATTATACAGTGGGCGTAGCATTGGAGAGGGAAGATAGAACCGCTCTCCCAAACTCCACAGTCGTAGTACTGGCAGTGTCTACTTGATAATGCCTTATGAAGGTGTTTATTGTGCTCCAATTAGCTGCTTGACGTATCTTGGTAGCAGAAATATTAGTGAGCTGCCCAGGATGCGGATAATCCTCTGGTCGAGTGTGCCCTTATCTCACTCGGAGGCTCTTTCCCAGCTGCCCTATAAGCTCCCTGGATTGTTCGCACCAGCCATGAGGCTATGGTCCTTGATGAAGCTGCCTCCCCTTTACGATAACCTGACGGTACAATGAATAATCTATCAGTCTTTCTGATATCCCATGTTGCTTCTAGATAGGCTTTTAATGATCTTGACACATCCAACGAGAAAGATACCGGAGAATCCCCCTGCATGAAGGAAGGCAGCGACCATTCTTGATTGATGTGAAGAATGGACGGTACTTTAGGTAAGAATCCCCTCACTGGACGGATCTGTACTCTGTCTGGATATAAAGTCAAGTATGGTTCGAGATGACTAAGGGCCTGAAGCTCTGATGATCTTCTTGCTGAAGTAATTGCTACTAGGAACACAGATTTCAGAGTCCTGAACCAGAGCGAGCAGTCTTCTAAAGGTTCAAATGGAGATTTGGTTAGATAGTCAAGTACCAGGGGTAAGTCCCATTTCGGAAAAATCGCTCTAGCAGGAGGTCTAACTCTCATCACACCTGCAACAAATTGCTTCACTAAGGGTTCCAAGGCCCATCTATGACCTGTCAAGGCTGAAACAGCTGATATCTGTACCTTCACCGAGTGATAAGCTAGTCCTTTCTCAAGACCGGTTTGAAGAAAAGCTAAGACTTGCTGAATTGGTGGGTTTAGGACATCAAAGCCCATCTTCGTTGCGAATTGTATAAACACTTTCCAGATCCTATAATACGTCGAGTTCGTCGTGCGTTTCCTGGCCTTGAGGAGAGTATCAATCACTGATTCCGTACAGCCTAACGTTCTTAACTTCCGCCTCTCAATTTTCAGGCCTTTAACTTCAGGCGAGAGGGATTCGGGTGCAATATTGGTCCCTGGGATAGGAGATTCCTGCTCACAGGTATCTGAATCGGCGGAGCTACTGCCATCCGAAATATCATAGGGAACCAGGGTCTCTTTGGCCAACATGGCAGTACCGCTAGTAGGATCACCGGCTCCGTCTGTAATCTTTGCAGTAATCTCATGATTAAGGGAATCGGCGGGAAGACATAAGCAACTTGGAAAGTCCATGCCGCAGTTAGTGCATCGCACGCTTCTGCGTCCCTCTCCCGAAATCGACTCATGAACCCTCTGACACTTCCTGTTGGCTCTGGTCGCCATGAGATCTAGCTCTGGCTTCTGCCAATGGGTACAGATCATACTGAAGACCGAGTCCTCCAGCTCCCACTCGTTGTTCGAGATGGTTGTTCTGCTTAGGTAATCTGGAACTATATTTGAGGACCCCGGGATGTATGTTGCTGTGAGTGACTTCAGTTCCCTTATTGCTAGCGAGAATATCTGGGAGGTCTCCTCCATAAGAGACTGACTTCGCGTGCCCCCCTGATTTCTTATGTAAGCCACCGCTGTCCGATTGTCCATCTGCAGTAGTATATCTCTCCCTCGAGTCTGGGTTTGAAAATGACGGAGGGCACAGAGGGCTGCCCTCAACTCCAATTTGTTGGCTGGCCAATACCTCATGGATGACGGCCACTCTCCCTGTACTACTTTTGACTCGCAGACGGCTCCCCAGCCTCTCGTGCTGGCATCTGTGCCTATGATCAATAGCTTGCCTGGTTTTAACGGTAAACTCCTCCTCAGGTTCTCCGCCTTCAACCACCAGTGGAGATCCCTCTTTATGTGTGCTGAGACCAGTATGGATTGGCGTAAGCTGACACCATCCCATTGCCTTAGAAAACCTGTCTGTAGGCTTCTTAAGTGCCAGTGGGCCCACGGAATTAACGGAATTGTCGAGGACATTGTCCCTAATACTCTGAGGCAGACCCTTGCTGTCACTACGGTTGACAGGAGTAGTTGGAAGACTCTCTGAACTATCACTGGGATCTTTTCTTCTGGTAAACTTACTGTACCTTCCATAGTCTGAAATCTGGCCCCAAGGTAGACCAGGTCCTGAGATGGATACAAGTGGCTTTTGGCATAATTCACTAGCCATCCGAATTGCTTGAGAGTGTCCAACAGTATATCTCTGTGAATTGCCCCGTTGACCTCTGAATCCGCCAACAGCAGTATGTCGTCCAAGTAATGGAAAACACAGATGTTCTGTAACCTGATGATCGCTATCACTTCTACAAGGAGTTTCGAAAAGGTCCTGGGTGCTGTGCAAATGCCGAAGGGCAGGCATACGAACTGAAAATGTAGATTCCCCACTGCGAATCTTAAGTATTGTTGGAGGTCTTCCTGGATAGGGACGTGGAGGTAGGCATCCTCCAGATCTACCGACAGCATATAGTCCATTGGTTGTACCACTGAAATGATCGTGTTTAGAGACTCCATCTTGAATCGCTCCAGGTGAATATAAGCGTTCAATTCCTTTAGGTCCAGTACTGGTCTGAGATCTCCAGATTTTTTTTGTATGAAAAAAAGTTTTGAGTAAAATCCTTGATGTCTTTTTGCTGGGGGAACCAGAATAATTGCCTGTTTGGTCAAAAGTTCTCGTAGATACTTCTCCAGTATGTTCCTCTTTTCCAGAGTAGAGGGTAGACTTGTAGACCTGTAATGGTCTTTGGGGGGTTGTTTCTTGAATGCCCAGAAATGACCTGTCGTAAGTTCGTAACAGTACGAACTACCCAAGGTGATTTTATCTGCTTCCTCCAGACCTGACTGAATTGTTTTAGTCTGGCACCGACAGGACCACTCTGGACAAGGAAACTGTCAAAAAGACTTCTTAGGCGCCGGCCCCGGGAGGGAGGACTTCTGTTTAGCCAGCCTTCCTATCGACGTTTGTGTGGTTTGCCAGTTGTTTCTATTGCTTCTTTCCGGTCTGTAGGACCTTGCGTTTTGGTACCTCGAGCTCTGGTACTGCTGTTGTGATGTGTTGCCCTTCTTCTTAGGCCGTCTATCCTGGGATAACAGGCCCGACTTCCCGCCGGTCACTCTAGAAATAGCAGAGTCTAATTTTTCGCCAAACAGTGCCTTGCCGTCAAAGGGAATTTTGCACCAAGACTGGCGGGAAGTCGGGTCCGCCGACCAAGACTTGAGCCACAACGCCCTTTTCGCTGTAACTGAATACAGCATTGACCTTGCTGTTCCCCTTACGATATCAATAGCGGCCTCTCCTACGAATTCTCCCGAGATCTTGAGGTCCTCTAGTTTCTGAATGATAATTTCTTTATCCACATCCTCCATCATTGCTTGCTCGATATTTGCCGTCCATGCTTGGATAGCTTTACCCACAGCCGTGAGTGCTATAGCAGGTTTACACGCTCCTCCACAAGTAGTATAGATCTTTTTCAGGTCTAAGTCCTGTTTCCGGTCTAGAGAGTCAATGAAGGATATTGAGTCCTCTATAGGCAATGTGACATGCTTCACAAGCCGGGCTACTGCCGCATCCACCACTGGCGCAGTGTCAAGGGACCTGGTTCTTTTTTCCGGAAGCGGGTATAACTTGGAAAGTCTATTTGCTAATGGTACCTTTTTCTCCAATTTTTTTCCATTCCTTTTGTATTATGGCATCTATCTCGTCCATAACGGGAAAGGATAGCCTGGTTTTATCCAGGTGTTTGTAGTAACTTTTTTTAGGTTTTTTCTTCTCTTCAGATTCTTCCTCTGAGTCTTCCCACTCAAGGACTTCCCGGACCGCTTTCACAAAAGGGTCCACTAAGGCAAAGTCGAATCCGACATCAATATCGCCTTCGCCAGGTCTGGCGGCTGAAGTGGAAGGCTGATCACCCGTAGCCATTGGCTGCGCTGGGAGACTGGCTATGTAACTCTTCATAGAGTCTTGCACTGCCTTTTGAATGGCTTCCGTTATATCAATAGGCTCAGAGGATGGTTCCTTATTGAGCTCCCGAAAGCAAGTGGCGCATACAAGCTTCCCCGGTACCACTTTCTTCCCACAGGCCCAGCAGGGTTTCTCTCTGTGTCTATAAGGAGGGGTCTTCTTGGATCTGGACCTTGATCTTCTCTTAGATCTGCTGCGAGATCGCCTCCTGTAGTAGTCCCTTGGAGGGGAGCCTGAATACCTCCGTGGTCTATTTCCAGGGCTGAAAGAAAAGATAAGCGATTATGAACTTCTGCACTCCATAAAACCAGTTATGAACACAATTACCTGTGACCCCCTTACCAAGAGAAAGAGCGCTGATCTATAAAGGGCACGTGGGCATCCATATTGGCAGCAGAAATGATGCTGCAAGAAAGAAAATAAAGATAAGTAGACATAAGTGATTAAGTTGATATGGGCAACCCCGTACAACTGACCCCAAAATGGCTCCTACCTATGAAAGTCTCAGGAGATAATGACAAAGCGTCCGTCCGCCTAGAAGTCTGCATAGGACGGAGGACGCTAAGATGTTTAGTTTAAATATCATGTGCGCCGCCGCCCGGCCCGCCTCCTTCCGACGCACAGCCACTCCACCAATGGGAATCGCCGAGAAGTGAGAGCATCACTTCCGCTTCCGCCCTGTGGAACGCGGCTGTGCGCTCCTGGAGCGCACGCCCGGCTGGCAAACAAAGGGATTCTTCTGCCTCGCGCGACATCACATCCTATACCTGGAAGTCCGCTTGCACTGCCGAAAGATACGGCGATCCCAGCGAAAAAGGGAGGAAGGATGCCCAAACCCACCACTCATTTAGAGTGAGTATCAAACAGATAGAAATGACAATGATTATGAGCCACTATTAGTGGTTATTATACATTGCAACCTATGGACCCCCAAGATCAGCAGAATGGGGTCCCCACGTAGAAGCCTGTTTAAGGCCTACAAGTGGCATTGCACCAGGGGAGGCACCTGTACGGAATAGGCTACCTGATGCAGCCGGTAAGGGGGAAAATAATAAAAAATACCTGCAGGAATCACCTGCGACGTCCTGTGAGGTGAGGGACAGGAAAAAAAGACACGTATGGGAGGGTGTGGCAAATCTTTATACACATGTGTCCTGTGGGGTCATTGGGCGGAGCCAATACCCCGTTGTGCTGACATGGAGGCATTAGGAAAGGAAAATTACCGTAAGGTGAGTATTCAATTTTCCGTTATATGGGGGCTTCGCTAGTAACTGTCAAAGTCGGCACAAAATTACGCGTGAAGTACGCATACATTCATGCATAAATACGAACGGGAACAATTAACTACAAAATGGTTTACACTATTCCCCTGAAATTTCGCATTACGATTGTGATGCGTAATTACGTATTACGATGCTTAATTACGCATGTTGATAATTTCTGCTCATCACTTGTCAGGGGGGTCCTGTAGGTTTGCCCAGGATGGGGGCCCCGGATAGTATAGAGCCTTCCCTGCCCTTCCTCTATAACATTGTTCCTGCGTCATCCTGAGTAGAAGTTTTTCAACCTGTTCGGTCGAATAAATCTCGAGCAGTTCTTGGGCAGCTTGCAGAACTTGCACCCCTGAGAAGTCCCCCGAGCATCTGTACTGCACATGCCCAGGTCCATGCCATTGCTTCCAAAATTGCTACATATGTTAAGAAGAATAGTGGGTATAAGTTCCCAAAAGAATTGTTCAAAAAGACCGTGTAGTTTTTGAGAAAAAAAGATTTTAAAAATACAAAAAAAACGTTTTTTTAAACTGTAATTTTACTAGGTTTAAAAAACATTTTTTTTTTTTTTTGCATTTTCAAAATCCCTGTTCTCAAAAACTACAAGGGTCTTTTTGAAAAAAACATTTTTGGGATTGTACCCAATATTCTCCTTAACAATTTTGGTAGCAATAGCATGTATAAGCGCTTTGCTATTCACCACCAAAGTTGGCTCGAAAATACGCGCAAATTCATGCGTAATTACGAATGATTACACAAAGTCAATTGAACTACGAATTTGTAAATACGTGTATGCGTAATTGCGAAAATTTATAAGGTAGCCGTTTAGTCTTCCATATTCTATCAGGTGCTTTCTCATCCTCCACCCTCCTAGATTCCATAAGGTGCTCTCTCATCCTCCACCCTCCTATATTCCATCAGGTGCTCTCTCATCCTCCACCCTCCTAGATTCCATCAGGTGCTCTCTCATCCTCCACCCTCCTAGATTCCATCAGGTGTTCTCTCATCCTCCACCCTCCTATATTCCATCAGGTGCTCTCTCATCCTCCACCCTCCTATATTCCATCAGGTGCTCTCTCATCCTCCACCCTCCTAGATTCCATCAGGTGCTCTCTCATCCTCCACCCTCCTATATTCCATCAGGTGCTCTCTCATCCTCCACCCTCCTATATTCCATCAGGTGCTCTCTCATCCTCCACCCTCCTAGATTCCATCAGGTGTTCTCTCATCCTCCACCCTCCTATATTCCATCAGGTGCTCTCTCATCCTCCACCCTCCTATATTCCATCAGGTGCTTTCCCATCCTCCACCCTCCTATATTCCATCAGGTGCTCTCTCATCCTCCACCCTCCTAGATTCCATCAGGTGCTCTCTCATCCTCCACCCTCCTAGATTCCATCAGGTGCTCTCTCATCCTCCACCCTCCTATATTCCATCAGGTGCTCTCTCATCCTCCACCCTCCTAGATTCCATCAGGTGTTCTCTCATCCTCCACCCTCCTATATTCCATCAGGTGCTCTCTCATCCTCCACCCTCCTATATTCCATCAGGTGCTCTCTCATCCTCCACCCTCCTATATTCCATCAGGTGCTCTCTCATCCTCCACCCTCCTAGATTCCATCAGGTGTTCTCTCATCCTCCACCCTCCTATATTCCATCAGGTGCTCTCTCATCCTCCACCCTCCTATATTCCATCAGGTGCTCTCTCATCCTCCACCCTCCTAGATTCCATCAGGTGTTCTCTCATCCTCCACCCTCCTATATTCCATCAGGTGCTCTCTCATCCTCCACCCTCCTATATTCCATCAGGTGCTCTCTCATCCTCCACCCTCCTATATTCCATCAGGTGCTCTCTCATCCTCCACCCTCCTAGATTCCATCAGGTGTTCTCTCATCCTCCACCCTCCTATATTCCATCAGGTGCTCTCTCATCCTCCACCCTCCTATATTCCATCAGGTGCTCTCTCATCCTCCACCCTCCTAGATTCCATCAGGTGCTCTCTCATCCTCCACCCTCCTATATTCCATCAGGTGCTCTCTCATCCTCCACCCTCCTAGATTCCATCAGGTGCTCTCTCATCCTCCACCCTCCTAGATTCCATCAGGTGCTCTCTCATCCTCCACCCTCCTATATTCCATCAGGTGCTCTCTCATCCTCCACCCTCCTATATTCCATCAGGTGCTCTCTCATCCTCCACCCTCCTATATTCCACAAGGTGCTCTCTCATCCTCCACCCTCCTAGATTCCATCAGGTGCTCTCTCATCCTCCACCCTCCTATATTCCATCAGGTGTTCTCTCATCCTCCACCCTCCTATATTCCATCAGGTGCTCTCTCATCCTCCACCCTCCTAGATTCCATCAGGTGCTCTCTCATCCTCCACCCTCCTATATTCCATCAGGTGCTCTCTCATCCTCCACCCTCCTATATTCCATCGGGTGCTCTCTCATGCTCCACCCTCCTATATTCCATCAGGTGCTCTCTCATCCTCCACCCTCCTAGATTCCATCAGGTGCTCTCTCATCCTCCACCCTCCTAGATTCCATCAGGTGCTCTCTCATCCTCCACCCTCCTAGATTCCATCAGGTGCTCTCTCATGCTCCACCCTCCTATATTCCATCAGGTGTTCTCTCATCCTCCACCCTCCTATATTCCATCGGGTGCTCTCTCATGCTCCACCCTCCTATATTCCATCAGGTGCTCTCTCATCCTCCACCCTCCTAGATTCCATCAGGTGCTCTCTCATCCTCCACCCTCCTAGATTCCATCAGGTGCTCTCTCATCCTCCACCCTCCTATATTCCATCAGGTGCTCTCTCATCCTCCACCCTCCTAGATTCCATCAGGTGCTCTCTCATGCTCCACCCTCCTATATTCCATCAGGTGCTCTCTCATCCTCCATCCTCCTAGATTCCATCAGGTGCTCTCTCATCCTCCACTCTCCTAGATTCCATCAGGTGCTCTCTCTCATCCTTCACCCTCCTAGATTTCATTAGGTGCTTTCTCATTAATTTCCACCCATATTTCATCAGCAAAACACTTCCTGCAATGGTAGTGCGATCGGGGGTGCGCATGTGCAGTAGCCCGCGACAGGGCTCAGTCAGCCAGCTTTCGGAGGGGTCCAGCAGAGGAACGAGCCAGACCGTGCGGACCCGGATCCCCAGGTAAGTTAAACTGAACTCATTTGGTTCACTTAAAGTGTACCTGAAACTAAAGAGGTCTCAGGATTCATACTTACCTGGGGCTTCCTCCAGCCCCCTTGAGGCCACTCAGTCCCTCACCATGTCCTCAGGCCACTCCTGTCTCCCACTGGATGGCCCAGTACTCGGGCCAAGTCGTGCTTCAACGCGCATGCAGGGCCTAGCCATGCGCACTACTTCATTGCACTCTAGCAGCCGGGAATATTCTGCGCATACGCAGTAGTTACTGGAGGAAACCGCAGGTAAGTATAAAACCTGAGACCTCTTTGGTCTCAGGTTTCCTTTAAGGTTCCCATAACTAGCAGTTTAAGCACCATACAATAGCACAATTGTTGGCCGGTTGTTAAAGCAACATTTCATGGAGTGAGCACTGTACAGACATTTTGCTTGGCTACAACCTAGCAGTATGTGGTATTTAGAAAACAGGGGACAAGGAAGTGCAGGAACGAGTGTTGTCTTGCAGGGCAGGTAAGTATGAGCGTGGCAGACTCATCTATTGCTTGTTTTTTAGTGATCCGCAGTGGTGGATTGCTAAACGACATAGCATGGCAGCTGTAACATAGAATCTTGGCTCTAGCAAAACAATTTGATTGTCTCCCTTGGGGGGTATCCAGGGTTACAGCTACATACAGATGCTAAGTTATCATCACTTGCTATCATTATTGGTCATCTTAGGTGTAAATATAGCATCAGTACAGGCGCCCCTCAACTTCATGTAGAAATCTGTTGACCTTACTCTCTGCCTCCCCCCCCCCCCCCCCCTTCAATAGAACAGAATATGCTGCTCAGCTGTGGCCAGGCATTGAATCTGTGCTGCGGTCACTCCTATATCTGTCACTCAAAATGATTAACCATGATAATTTTAGGTGAGAAGTGTTATAATTTAAGTAGGCCTCAGTTACTTGAGCTGAGTTAGTTAAAAAAGACTTGGGGCCTGATTCACAAAGCGGTGCAAAGTGTTTGCACGCGAGTGATAACCCCTTTATCACGCCTAAACTCAGTTTAGGCATGATAAGAAGAAACTCGCGCGAATTTTCCGCGCGCTAAGTTTTGCGCGCGCAACCGCGCAGCACCCGGCGCTTCGCGCGAAGTGCCCTTTAAGCCCTACGGGACTTCGCGCGAGTTAGAGCACAAAGCGGTGATAACTTTGCTGGTGCCAGAATAAAGGTGTGTTGTGTTGTTGCCAATAGCAACTTACGTATAGTTGGTATAGTTTCTTACAACTAGCTATTCATTCATCATCAGCAATTATTAAGCAGCCCTGCTCAATGCACAATACCATACAGCCTGCGAGTTAATATGCTAATTTTTACTCCCTGATTGTCATTATGCTCATAATTTCGTGTTGCATGCTTCTTGAATACAAATTGTAGGGGATTTGGAATTGGGTCAATAGGAAATGGCAAGAAATGCCTTCAATAGACCTAATTCCATGCAGCATTCAGTTTGCATTAAAGTTGCAATTATTTGCATTCTCTGCATATCATTGACCGCACATAATTGCTGCGAAAGAAGTCTCGACTTAACCTCTTGAGGACCCCGGGCTTACACCCCCCCTAGGGACCAGGCTACTTATTGCTAAATAGGTCACTGCAACTTTAAGGCCAAGCTGCAGGGCTGCACAACTCAGCACACAAGAGATCCCCCTTCCCTTTTCTGCCCACCAACAGAGCTCTCTGTTGGTGGGGTCTTTACCCTGCCGGCATGTTGTATATTTTAATGTAAATATTGTATTGTTTTTTTTTCTACTAAATAATACTATTTTTTGTATTTATTTCCCTACCCGGCCCTCCCTACCCCCGCCAGCCAATCATAGCTTCAGCCTATGATGTGTGTCACACGGCTGTCCCCTCCCCAGTACAGCGCTGCCGTGGATTGTACACAGTAAATAGACGTTTCGCCGTCTAACAGTCTCCTAGTGGCGATCGCCATTCATGTGGAGATGCGAGCGCATCGGCATGCGTGATCTCCTGCAAATCCCCACCCCATGACTTGACGCCAATCAGGCGGTCCTGGGGCTGCGGCCTTGGTCACGCCCATTGGCGTTAGGCGAACTTTAGGTAGTTAAATACATTTTTCGCATCCCAGGTTTATTTTCTGTTGCTCTTAGGGCTGGTGCACACCAAGAGCGCTTCTGAGTGCTTTTAAAAACGCCATTGCTTTGAAAAGCGCTTGGCTAACGTATTTGAATGAGATGGAGCACACCAGATGAACTTGTTTCCCAAATGCATTTGTGGGTTCTGCAGCATTTACGCTGATTTCTGAGGCGATTGAGCCTCAATGTTAAGTATAGGAAAGTGAAAAATCGCTCTGAAAAGCGCTAGAACAGTGCGATCTTCCAAGTATTTTTGTTACAGAAGCTGTTCAGTTACAGCTCTACTGTAAAAAAATAAAAAATGTTACACCAAAATGCTCAAAAAACCACTAGGCATGCTTAGAAAACTGCTAGGCAAATGCCTAGAATCCCCTAGGAAAATCACTTCAAAAAACGCTAAACGTATGCGATTATGCTAGCGGTTTTTGGTGTGCACTGGCCTATAGTCACGGTTAGAACAGCCAGTCGATCTGGATTATTCACAAGGCAACTTAAGCAAGGGCCTAGGGCCTGGAGAGAGTCTGGGTGCCTCGTTTATGCTAGCCCCTGACAAATCTTGCCAAAAAAGCAAGGTGGACGTCAAGAGTCGGCCCAAACTTGTTACTTGCCCAATTTCACCTTAATCTGTCTCTGACAGCCAGGCTTGCTGTAATTGCAGCTTTTAAATGTCTTTCGAGTATATTATGTATTAATACACCTTTCGGTATTGTCACCAGCACAGAGGGCAATACGCTCGGGCGCTTCACTCTGCAGTAAACCGAGCGATTCACAGTACCGGGCGGTTACTGTAGGATGCAGGATGGTTACTGTAGGATGTAGGGATGTTACTGTAGGATGCAGGATGGTTACTGTAGGGTGTAGGAAGGTTACTGTAGGGTGCAGGATGGCTACTGTAGGATGTAGGAATGTTACTCTAGGGTGCAGGATGGTTACTATAGGGTGCAGGATGGTTACTGTAGGATGTAGGAATGTTACTGTAGGGTGCAGGATGGTTACTGTAGGGGGCAGGATGGTTACTGTAGGGTGCAGGATGGTTACTGTAGGATGTAGGATGGTTACTGTAGGATGCAGGATGGTTACTGTAGGATGCAGGATGGTTACTGTAGGGTGCAGGATGGTTACTGTAGGGTGCAGGATGGTTACTGTAGGATGTAGGAATGTTACTGTAGGATGTAGGAATGTTACTGTAGGGTGCAGGATGGTTACTGTAGGGTGCATGATGGTTACTGTAGGATGTAGGATGGTTACTGTAGGATGTAGGAATGTTACTGTAGGGTGCAGGATGGTTACTGTAGGGTGCAGGATGGTTACTGTAGGATGTAGGAATGTTACTGTAGGATGCAGGATGGTTACTGTAGGATGTAGGAATGTTACTGTAGGGTGCAGGATGGTTACTATAGGGTGCAGGATGGTTACTGTAGGATGTAGGGATGTTACTGTAGGGTGCAGGATGGTTACTGTAGGATGTAGGAATGTTACTGTAGGGTGCAGGATGGTTACTGTAGGGTGCAGGATGGTTACTGTAGGATGTAGGAATGTTACTGTAGGATGTAGGAATGTTACTGTAGGATGTAGGAATGTTACTGTAGGATGCAGTATGGTTACTGTAGGATGCAGGATGGTTACTGTAGGATGCAGGATGGTTACTGTAGGATGCAGAATGGTTACTGTAGGATGTAGGATGGTTACTGTAGGATGTAGGAATGTTACTGTAGGATGCAGGATGGTTACTGTAGGATGCAGGATGGTTACTGTAGGATGCAGGATGGTTACTGTAGGGTGCAGGATGGTTACTGTAGGATGCAGGATGGTTACTGTAGGATGTAGGAATGTTACTGTAGGATGCAGGATGGTTACTGTAGGGTGCAGCATGGTTACTGTAGGATGTAGGAATATTACTGTAGGGTGCAGGATGGTTACTGTAGGATGTAGGAATGTTACTGTAGGATGTAGGAATGTTACTGTAGGATGTAGGAATATTACTGTAGGGTGCAGGATGGTTACTGTAGGATGCAGGATGATTACTGTAGGATGTAGGAATGTTTCTGTAGGATGTAGGAATGTTACTGTAGGGTGCAGGATGGTTACTGTAGGGTGCAGGATGGTTACTGTAGGATGTAGGATGGTTACTGTAGGATGCAGGATGGTTACTGTAGGATGTAGGAATGTTACTGTAGGATGTAGGAATATTACTGTAGGGTGCAGGATGGTTACTGTAGGGTGCAGGATGGTTACTGTAGGATGTAGGATGGTTACTGTAGGATGCAGGATGGTTACTGTAGGATGCAGGATGGTTACTGTAGGATGTAGGAATGTTACTGTAGGATGTAGGAATGTTACTGTAGGGTGCAGGATGGTTACTGTAGGATGTAGGAATGTTACTGTAGGATGTAGGAATGTTACTGTAGGATGTAGGATGGTTACTGTAGGATGTAGGATGGTTACTGTAGGATGTAGGATGGTTACTGTAGGATGCAGGATGGTTACTGTAGGATGCAGGATGGTTACTGTAGGATGTAGGAATGTTACTGTAGGATGTAGGAATGTTACTGTAGGGTGCAGGATGGTTACTGTAGGGTGCAGGATGGTTACTGTAGGATGTAGGATGGTTACTGTAGGATGCAGGATGGTTACTGTAGGATGCAGGATGGTTACTGTAGGATGTAGGAATGTTACTGTAGGGTGCAGGATGGTTACTGTAGGATGTACGATGGTTACTTACTGTAGGATGCAGGATGGTTACTGTAGGATGTAGGATGGTTACTGTAGGGTGCAGGATGGTTACTGTAGGATGTAGGAATGTTACTGTAGGATGTAGGAATATTACTGTAGGGTGCAGGATGGTTACTGTAGGATGTAGGAATGTTACTGTAGGGTGCAGGATGGTTACTGTAGGATGTAGGATGGTTACTGTAGGATGTAGGAATGTTACTGTAGGATGCAGGATGGTTACTGTAGGATGTAGGATGGTTACTGTAGGATGCAGGATGGTTACTGTAGGATGTAGGAATGTTACTGTAGGATGTAGGAATGTTACTGTAGGGTGTAGGAATGTTACTGTAGGGTGCAGGATGGTTACTGTAGGATGCAGGATGGTTACTGTAGGATGCAGGATGGTTACTGTAGGATGTAGGAATGTTACTGTAGGATGTAGGAATGTTACTGTAGGGTGCAGGATGGTTACTGTAGGGTGCAGGATGGTTACTGTAGGATGTAGGAATGTTACTGTAGGATGTAGGAATGTTACTGTAGGGTGTAGGAATGTTACTGTAGGGTGCAGGATGGTTACTGTAGGATGCAGGATGGTTACTGTAGGATGCAGGATGGCTACTGTAGGATGCAGGATGGTTACTGTAGGATGCAGGATGGTTACTGTAGGATGTAGGAATGTTACTGTAGGGTGCAGGATGGTTACTGTAGGATGTAGGAATGTTACTGTAGGGTGCAGGATGGTTACTGTAGGATGTAGGAATGTTACTGTAGGATGTAGGAATGTTACTGTAGGATGTAGGATGGTTACTGTAGGATGTAGGATGGTTACTGTAGGATGCAGGATGGTTACTGTAGGATGTAGGATGGTTACTGTAGGATGCAGGATGGTTACTGTAGGATGCAGGATGGTTACTGTAGGATGCAGGATGGTTACTGTAGGATGCAAGATGGTTACTGTAGGGTGCAGGATGGTTACTGTAGGATGCAGGAATGTTACTGTAGGGTGCAGGATGGTTACTGTAGGGTGCAGGATGGTTACTGTAGGATGTAGGAATGTTACTGTTTGGTGCAGGATGGTTACTGTAGGGTGCAGGATGGTTACTGTAGGATGTAGGAATGT
Organism: Hyperolius riggenbachi; assembly: GCF_040937935.1. Lineage (NCBI taxonomy): Eukaryota > Metazoa > Chordata > Amphibia > Anura > Hyperoliidae > Hyperolius > Hyperolius riggenbachi. Next base: position 439,608,732 of record NC_090650.1, read on the forward strand.
TACTGTAGGATGTAGGATGGTTACTGTAGGATGTAGGAATGTTACTGTAGGGTGCAGGATGGTTACTGTAGGGTGCAGGATGGTTACTGTAGGATGCAGGATGGTTACTGTAGGATGGTTACTGTAGGATATAGGATGGTTACTGTAGGGTGCAGGATGGTTACTGTAGGATGTAGGAATGTTACTGTAGGATGTAGGAATGTTACTGTAGGATGTAGGATGGTTACTGTAGGATGTAGGATGGTTACTGTAGGATGCAGGATGGTTACTGTAGGATGTAGGATGGTTACTGTAGGGTGCAGGATGGTTACTGTAGGATGCAGGATGGTTACTGTAGGATGCAGGATGGTTACTGTAGGATGCAGGATGGTTACTGTAGGATGCAGGATGGTTACTGTAGGGTGCAGGATGGTTACTGTAGGATGCAGGAATGTTACTGTAGGGTGCAGGATGGTTACTGTAGGGTGCAGGATGGTTACTGTAGGATGTAGGAATGTTACTGTTTGGTGCAGGATGGTTACTGTAGGGTGCAGGATGGTTACTGTAGGATGTAGGAATGTTACTGTAGGATGTAGGATGGTTACTGTAGGATGTAGGAATGTTACTGTAGGGTGCAGGATGGTTACTGTAGGGTGCAGGATGGTTACTGTAGGATGTAGGAATGTTACTGTAGGATGCAGGATGGTTACTGTAGGGTGCAGGATGGTTACTGTAGGATGTAGGAATGTTACTGTTTGGTGCAGGATGGTTACTGTAGGGTGCAGGATGGTTACTGTAGGATGTAGGAATGTTACTGTAGGATGTAGGAATGTTACTGTAGGATGTAGGAATGTTACTGTAGGATGTAGGAATGTTACTGTAGGGTGCAGGATGGTTACTGTAGGGTGCAGGATGGTTACTGTAGGATGTAGGAATGTTACTGTAGGGTGCAGGATGGTTACTGTAGGATGTAGGATGGTTACTTACTGTATGCCTTCTCCTTCTAGGGCTTATTATTTCGCATCATATGGTAATGTGACATGGCAGCAGATAATTTAAGCTTGTACAGTAATTAGCGAGATTGCCCATCTGCAGGCAGCCTTCCCATTCCAAATATAGAGGTGATTCTCAGCAGCACACAGGGCTGCACAGAGCGCCAGTCACTGCAGGGAGGGAGGAAGCAGCTGCCATATAAGGGCCTCTTCCCTTCCTGTATGCTGCCGCTCTGCGCCTCTCTGTGTTACATTATACCGGGATCCTCAACCCTTCAATCGTCACTCAAACGCTATGAAAGGGAGATGATTACAATGCAGCCAGACCGTCTGACGTCAGATAATGCAACAGGTGCTGCGGCACACCGACATCTCCTATTGTCTGCTAGCCAGGCAACTATTTCTGCTCTCTATCAATCTATAAATCGAGTGTAGAAATAATATATATATATATATATATATATATATATATATATATATATATATATATATATATATATATATATATATATATATATATAGTATATACCGTGTTTCCCCAAAAAATACACTGTCTTATATTGATTTTTGCTCCAAAAGATGTGCCAGGGCTTATTTTCAGAGGATGTCTTATTTTTGGAGGAAGTAAAAACATGCAAAAGAGAGAGCGCTCTGAGTGACAAATAAATAAGAGCATCCACCCTGCCAAAGACAGGTCTCACCTGTTCAGAAATGGCTGCTCGTAGGACACAGCCTCTGATAGCGTTTGTCCCTTTAGGGGCCAGGGACCAGGCTCACGCTCCAGCTCCAGGCGGAGAATCCGGAGGGCCACCAGGGAGTCACGGTCTCAGTTTCATCAGGCTAATATAAAACAAAATGGAGGATGTTTTCTCTGCGAAACACGTTGTGTTTATTAATAAATAAGCCCCTTTTTATACCTTACTACCTCACCACTCTCTATTTTATTTGCGGCAAGTCACAGCGGTTCTATCTGCTAGCCGCACAATACTACTCGGTACGCAGCTGACATCGCATAGACGCCGCTCACTATTGTTTGGTCTCGCAAGGTGAGCGTGCGCCAGGATCTAACGTTTGGCCTGCCTACAGCCTCCCTGGAAGTGTCCAAACTGAGACCGTGACTGGCCCTCCGGATTCCCCGCCTGGAGCTGGATCGTGAGCCTGGTCCCTGACCCCTAAAGGGACAAACGCTATCAGAGGCTCTGTCCTACGAGCAGCCATTTCTGAGCAGGTGAGACCTGTCTTTGGCAGGGTGGATGCTCCTATTTGTCACTCAGAGCGCTCTCTCTTGCATGTTTTTACTTTCTCTAGTGTATACTGAGAGCTGCCTAAGGAGGATTGCCAGATCGCACCAACAGGGAACTGTCTATATTCCCGATTTGCATTATTTTTGGAGGAAACACTGGTAGTTGTCCTATACAATATGTATATGAGCAGGGTTGCCAACTTACCCCTTTAAATACTGACACATCTAATTTATACAGGTTCTGGGGCTTCTCAAAGATAATCAGTGCCTAAACTGCATCTTACTAGCCACAAGACATGTATAATTCATAAGCGTCCATATTTAAGGGGATGATTTGACAACACTGGCAGAGAGCTTGTGGTTTGCAGATATTGTCTCTCACTTACAAGAAATTGCTTCTGCTGCTCATGTGGGTATGAGTCTATTTCTTGCAGGCAGAGAACTCTGTCAGGCTCCCCAGAGCTATGATAGGATAAGCTGTGTGTCCTGGGAAGAGGTGAAGAGGTGAAGTGTTGCTGATGCTTATCAGGACAGATCAGGAGGGCTGGCTCCAACAAAAACACACATTGCCTGACACATATACAGGACTGTAGAACTCACATTATACTGCTGCTCTCCTGTATCCAGGCTTTGTATTGAGCGTGACTTGCTGGTGTTATGCAGGCTGCTGCTAGGGCTTACATTCGGGGGATGTCTTACATTTCAAGCATGCTAGGAATTCCTGCTAGGGCTTATTCTCAGGGGATGTCTTACTTTAGGGGAAACACGGTTTATATCAGTTTCTATACTAAATTGCCCTCAGGACTAGGCTGTAAAAATTGCGCCCCCAGCCCCGCGGACTCACGAACCCTTAAGATGGCCACATACAATACAATAAAATGATCCAATTTTACAGCTACTCGATAAATATGATCGGATCTCCCGAGAGAATCTAAAGCTTTTTGTCATTCGACTGAAAAATCCGATCACATTTCCAGTTTTTTTTCCTCGATTCTTATCGATCCGGAATGCTGGAAATTTTTGTTCAATTTTTCTAAAGATTGTATGATGTTTGTTAGATTGTCAATTTATTAATGTACACATCTTAGCAATTTTCTCAGAGTTTCAAATCATTTTTTTCATAATTTGGGAAAAATTGTGTGTGGTACACTGATCATAGTTTTGAAATGTTCCAATGAATTGAACAGATATTTAAAATATTGTATGGTGTGTGGCCACCTTTATTCTTTAGGGACAGTCACACAGCCACAGGTAGATCTGCCTACTTACCGGTGACCAGCCGCTCATCCAGGAGGAAGCAGGGACCAGGAAAACACACAGGCAAAGAGAGCCCGGAAAGACAGCCTGTAGTACCGCTACAGGACACCAGGTGTCATCACGCAGTGGTGATGTGATGATGACGTGACGTCTGACGCAGGCAGCCCAGGAGGAGTCAAGGAAGGTAATCATGCTGGTAATATTCTTTCTTATTCCATTTGGCTGCACCGCGCATCACCAGCTCCCTAGCGGTTGTGTCCTTCTGCTTGCGTCCCCCTTCCTATACTTGCCGGTCTGCGGCCAGGGAGGTTGTCCTGCCCGCCCTGCCTAAGAAACGTATATATATATATATATATACACATACAGTATATATACAGCAAAGTCCCTGTTGTCCAGAACTCAGTTATCCGGATGTCTCAACTAACCAGCATGCCTGAGGGCCCTATCCCACTGGGGCAGTGCGGTGTGGCAATTTTACCGCACCCCGCTGCAGGGCAATGTTACTCTGTGGGGCCTTTCATACCGACGCATTGCAGTGCCATGCAATGGAAGTGAAGTTTTTCTTTTTTATTCCCTACCAGTTTACCTTGTTTTTCCCTGAAGGTGAGTAGTGTGGTCCGGTGTAGCCTGGGACGCTGGTGCAGGTCATGGGGAGTTCGGGACCTGGAGTTTTTCCTGCCTTGCTGCTGCCTGGCTCCATTGTCTGTGTAGGTACAGGCCAAGTGGAGTTCACCGCTGCTACCCCAGAGGTCGGGGCTCCACTGAGGTCATAAGAAGCCGCACCGATCGGGGCACCTTTGGCCTTGCTGGATGCCAGCTCCTTCCATCCATCGCCGCATACCCAACGGAAGGGAAAACTTATGTTACCATGCCGCTCTGTGGCCACGTGCAGTGGACCGGAAGTCGTACAAGTCTATGGCGACGCACATGGTTTAAAAACGACCACCGCAAGTTTTACACATCGCGCAATATGCTTCCACGCACGTGATTGCTTTAGCCACAGGAAGTGAGCGTAGTTTCCTGCTTGGCCAACTGCCAGACGGGGATTAAGGCGTACTAATGCGGTAATCCCCAAAGGTCTGTTTTTGGAGCTACCACCAATCCGCAGTCTAAAACCTCCCGGAGGGGCAGTGGGTAACGATAGCCCAAACAGACACTGCAGTGGCGGGGAGGCCTGGCAGCTGGGGTGGTGGGGGCAGTTTTGTACCATAATATAACAATACAGAAAGCGCAGCTGAGCCTGGAAGCCTTATACATGACCTGTTCTGGTGATTGCATCTCCTCCACTTCCTAATTAGTTAGAAAGTGCCCATGCAGTCAGCCAATCACCATGCGGCTTTACATGAGTAGGAAGTTACCTCATGGTGCATCATGAGTGATGGTATCCAAATCACTCAGCCCTCTTCAAAAATCCTATTGGTCCTGGTTTTCTGTGACATCATCGTGAGACCCTGAGACGTTCTGCAGATCCTGTGCAGCCAGTGGAAGTTTGGCAGCCATATTTGCCAAAATACATGAATAGGGCCGATCCATCTGCATGTTGTAAAAGGTAAGCCTAATACTGGGGGGGGGGCAGCTCTGGTTTCCTAACACTACCTGTACTATTTGGGGACATCACTGACTGCCTAATACTATTTAAGGGAACATTTGCTACTACCTAATATTAGGGGGGGGGGGGGGGGACATCTGGCTACGCAATGCTTCCTGATTGCTGCTTACTGGTGGACACATCAGACTACCTAAAACTACTATGGGGTGGGGGGGGGGGGGCTCCAAAATTAATATTTCTGTGAGGTTTTTTGTTTTTGTTTCATGTTTGGGAGGGGGTTGTCGGTGAATAAGGGCCATGCTCTTTGGGAAGAGTAGAGGGCACAGATGCTACCTTATGCTACCTGACATTACTAATGGGAAGGAGGGAGTCTTTATTTGTTTTTGTTTTGGGGGAGGGGGTGAATATATTTTCATAAAGCCAATATATATATATATAGGGCCTGATTCACAAAGCGGTGCTAACAGTTAGCACGCTGGTGAAAAGCCCTTTATCACGCCTAAACTCTGTTTAGGCATGATAAGTTTAGGTGTGATAAGTTTTTAGGCGTGATAAGTTTAGGTGTGATAACTATAGCACCAACTGGGTTAGCACCGCAGTGCACAGCTGATCAAAAGTTTTGCACTAGTAAAGTCTGGTGCACTTTGCATAGAGTTTAATGGCGCTGCTTTGCGTGCGGGACTTTGCGTGCGATCTAAACTTATCTAAACTTAGCATGCCTAAACTTATCACACCTAAACTTATCATGCCTAAACTTATCATGCCTAAACTTATCATGCCTAAACTGAGTTTAGGCATGATAAAATGGTTATCACGCCTAAAGCCTTTAACTGGGTTATCACCGCTTTGTGAATCGAGTCCATAGAATAGCAATCACTATACTTCTTACAAGCACAGCTATGGATGTGACTCATATTACATAGCAGTGTGCAGCGCATATAAGACATTAGACAATTTGCACTTTGATGTGCAGACTGCTTTACAATAGAGGAGCAGCCTAGGGTATAATCCTTATGTAAAAAGCATTGTGTGTGCTGTGACATACTTTATCAAATGAATACACAACTGTTCTGTGATTTAATGGAGTAATAACATGACCATTTTCCATTTCAGTTCACCATCAGCAGTCGGAAACCACAAAATGACATATACATGTATAGCGTGCCTGACTGAGCTTCCACATGAATTCCTGCAGGTTCCTAAACATCGCTCAGTTGTTGGCACCTGGCATGTGTCTCTTTTGCTCAGGGCCGAGGCAGAGGCTAGAGAGATGCCATTGCTCAGGGTGGGCCGAGGCAGAGGCCAGAGAGATGCCAGCTGCTGGGCTCAAACCTGCGAGGGGCGGATGCTGCGCTAAACCCTCCCCCACCCAAATAGCTGAGTGGCCTGTTCTTCCCGAGTGCCCACCCAGGCCATAGCAGAGTAAGGAGGAGGGGCAAATTCTGGCTACCTATACTATAGGGCAGGGGTCAGGAACCTTTTTGGCTTAAAGAGCCATAAACGCCACATATTTAAAAAAAAAAAATTCCATGAGAGCCATACAATATGTTTCAAACTGGGACAGTGCGCATGCGCAGCAGAGGGCTCACGTCCCTGTTGCCATGGTGATGTGTATACAGTTGATCCTCCTGGCAGCGGAAGTGTCAGACACGTCTTCAGCTTCTCTTCGGTTTCAGCAACATCAGCAACTTCCCCGAGAGCCAGAGAGGAGAAATACCGACTAACAGCTTGGACAATTAGCTAGCTGACTTGGGGGTTGACTCAATTTGTAGGACAAGATCCCCGCACTTTGGCTCAATAGGCTGCCTGTCAAGTGACAGACAGCCTATTGGGCCAATGAAAGTGCGGGGATCTCGTCCTACAAAGTCACTGGAGCTGACAGGATCCAGAGTGGGATAATTGGAGTGGCCGTTAGTTTTGGGGGGAGCGCGAGTAAGTAGTGCATGCTACAGCAGTGGTGTTCCTACTTTGAAAATGTTACTTGCGCTGCCACACTTGAGCAGTGTAGCTTAGTGAATCAACCCCTGCTGATTTGTCTGTGAGCCAGATGCAGCCATCAAAAGAGGCACATCTGTCCCCCGAGCCATAGGTTCCCTACCCCTGCTATAGGGGAACCTACCTAAGCCTGGGGGCACAGCTGGCTACCTGTATTGGGTGGAAGGCTACCTATACTGGGGGCACATGTGTCTATCTATACTGGTGCAGGGGGATACCTAATGCTATGGATATATCTGGCTACCTATATGGGAGGAGGGGGGTGCCTAATACTGGGAGGCACATCTGGCTATCTATACTGGGGAGGAGGCTCCCTAATGATTGGGGGCACATTTGGCTACCTATACTGGGGGTAACCTACAAAATACTGTGGGCACATTTGGCTATCTATATTTGGTGTGGGGGGCTACCTAATAGTGCACATAAAGCTACCTATACTAAGGGGGGAAGGAGGACCTACCTAGTACTGGGAGCACATCTGCTTCCTATACTGTATACTGGGGTGGGCACAATGGGGGGGGGCAGTTCTCAATCTCTGCCTCTGGTGCTGGAGGACCTTGCCCCGGCCATGTTTTTGCTAAAGGTAGAGTTTAAGATGACCTCATCTTCAAGGGCATGAAGCGTTTACTTGCTTACTGACTGATGCTAAGGAAGGGCCAATGCTAAGGAGGCAACCTCAACGCGGGTGAATTGGTCAAGTATGAAATCACTGCAATTCATTTTGGAAGGTACAGTACTCCATTTGTGCAACTGAATAGTACAAAAAATATATATATTATTTCCTGTACTATAATCTATGGAACCGAATAGTTCAGGATGAAACTTTAAATCTTTTAACAATTCCATTGTCATCATTTTTTTATTGTAAAATAACAGCAATTTGCATATAGAAAGGCTTCACAGTGGTACATCGGTAGTGACAATAAGACCTGCGGAATGTGACTATTGTCCCCCCGTGGCGCCATATTCCAGGTGGCGTGATACGACAATAGCGCTATGTTGGGCGCGTTTCTGTATTATTATTATAATGCATTTTGTTTGGAAAATTATATTTCTCTTGTTTGCAAATTGCTGTTGTTCTCAATATTAAAAGTGGGATTCAAAGTTATATTTTATGGTATTTGAGGGGGTCAGCTGTATCTGTTTGTTTTTATATGCTTTTAGTGCATCACAAACTTACATCCAGGTAACTCTATTCAATCTCCTTTAAAGCAGTAGGATCAGCCATACTATACCAGGCGTGAAAAACACACACACATGCACGCACTCATGCACGCACTCATGCACGCACTCATGCACGCACGCACGCACGCACGCACGCACGCACACACACACACACACACACACACACACACACACACACACACACACATATATAATTATGTACATAAATACTTTATCTACTTACATTACACATGTATTGTACTGTCCACATTTTGATTTTGATTTCAGTGAATTTATATAGTAAATTAAGAGAATTCTGTTCCTGGTGGGAACCAGGTCTTTTGCCCACAGTTTGAGGCTAAATACCGATGTCATTTCTTCCCTTAACTTTTTTTTTTCTTTTCTCCTCCTCACCTCAGCCTTGCTTGTAAAAACAAGTGAGCAGAGGGTCATGTTTCAGCTAGGCTGGGAAATAAAGGAAAGAGGAGGAATATATTATAGATAGAAAGAACCCCCCAGCATGCAACTGAATGGCAATGGCTATTAACCACCCTGGCGTTCTATTAAGATCGCCAGGGCGGCTGCATGAGGGTTTTTTTTAAATAAAAAAAAAAACTATTTCATGCAGCCAACTGAAAGTTGGCTGCATGAAAGCCCACTAGATGGCGCTCCGGAGGCGTTCTTCTGATCGCCTCCGGCGGCCAAAAGTAACACGGAAGGCCGCAATGAGCAGCCTTCCGTGTTTGGCTTCTCCTGTCGCCATGGCGACGAGCGGAGTGACGTCATGGACGTCAGCCGACGTCCTGACGTCAGCCGCCTCCGATCCAGCCCTTAGCGCTGGCTGGAACTATTTGTTCCGGCTGCGCAGGGCTCAGGCGGCTGGGGGGACCCTCTTTCGCTGCCGCTCTGCGGCGATCGGGCAGCACACGCGGCTGGCAAAGTGCCGGCTGCGTGTGCTGCTCTTTATTTCATCAAAATCGGCCCAGCAGGGCCTGAGCGGCACCCTCTGGCGGTAATGGACGAGCTGAGCTCGTCCATACCGCTAAGGTGGTTAAAGGACCAGTGCTTCTTAAGTATGTGATAACTCCAAACCATAACAGCAGAGAAAGTTTTGGAAGTTTTGAATGCAGGAATAGCATCTTTATCACTTAATACACTCAGACCAGTTGCTGTTGGAATTTGATTTTTATGGTGACAATCCCGCTTTAAAGGGAATCTGAAGTGAAAATAAACTTAAAATATAATGATATGTATGTGTAGTACAGCTAAGAAACAGAACATTAGCAGCACAGATATGAGTCTCATATTGTTTCCAGTACAGGAAGAGTTAAGAAACTTCAGTTGTTATCTATACAAAGGAGCTTCTGTGAGCTCTGCGACTTTATAAAGTTGTGGACAGCACTGACCTATCTCAAGTGTCTCGCATTGTTTCTTCTTTGTTTATCTTTTTTTCTGCAGAGAAAAGTTCAAAGGGTCACTATCCTGCTTTGTGAAATCATTTAAAATGCTGAGTGTATTGTGGAAACTGCAATTATTAGAGAATGATGCAATGTTATAAAAAAAAGCTATATACCTGAAAATAAAAATATGACACTTTTTTTTGTTACTAATGTACTAGTAATTATCCATACTACACAACCAATTCATTATATCTTGAGGTTTTTTTTCCACTTCACTGTCACTTTGATTCTAGAGGTGAATGTTTTTTTTTTCCTTACTTCTGTTACTTCTGTTAAGCACATCATTTTAGGGACAGTGCCTGGATTATAATCTCACAATTCAAATATCGTTAACATTCTATACCTAATAATGGTGCCACTTTGATGTATTATGAGAGCTTACCTGCATAACCTGTTCATAGCATTCAAAATCTGTTAGCCCTCATATTACATGGAAGTGGTAAAAATTGGCCAATCAAAATTAAATGTGTGTACCAAGTATAGCGGGAACCTGAAGTGAAAAGAATATGGAGTCTGACATATTTCTTTTCTTTTAAACAATACCAGTTGCTTGGCAGTATTAGAAGCAGAGGATCAGCAGGACAGCCAGGCAACTGGTATTGCTTAAAACCAAAGGAATATGGCAACCTCCATATCCCTCTCACTTCAGATGCCTTTAAAGGGGAACTGAAGAGAGAGGTATATGGAGGCTGCCATATTTATTTCCTTTTAAGCAATACCAGTTCCCTGGCAGCCCTGCTGATCTATTTGGCTGAAGAAGTGTCTGAAACCCACCAGAAACAAGCATGTAGCTAATCTTGTCATATCTGTCAAAATTGTCAGAAAATAACTGATCTTCTGCTTGCTTGTTCAGGGTCTATAGCTGAAAGTATTAGAGGCAGAGGATCAGCAGGGCAGCCAGGCAACTGGTATTGCTTAAAAGGAAATAAATATGGCAGCCTCCATATACCACTCACTACAGTTCTCCTTTATGAATTACATGTGCATTGAGCACATCAGCTGACCCCACCCACGTCCACCCTCTATTGCTGAGTGATTAACTCTTTGTAGCCAGCACTGCACCTCAGCATGTGAATGGGCCTTGCATTTGCATTATTTAAAGCCATTTACGTTAAACCCCTCGCCCCAGCACTGATTACCTGGTGACAGGTAGAGCCGTCACACCAGAGGCAGCGGTAATACCTGGTGCTGGGTTACTGAGGCTGCTCACAGTCTGAGGCATGATAATGAAGAGGACGTTATGAGACAGAAGTGTGGGAGTTGTTATTCTTCACATCAGAAGAAGCTCTGTAAGAGTTTTGCATCCTCTGATGTCAGAGTTATTATCAGACGAGCTCTCATTGTCTGTCTCTATAATTGATTTTATGGCAGCAGCAGAACAGGACATCATCTTATTATTCTCAATATTCACCGGAGCACAAACAAAGCGCTCCTTACTCGCAGGAGCGGAAGAGTGTAATTTCCTGAAGTGTGGCGTCTCCCGCCCATTCTATTGACTTTATGTGAGGCTGAATCAGAGCCCGACGCTTACAGAAGTTGTGTAATAATCTGCATCTCCAAACTTACAGTGAAAAGCTTACATGAAAAAGGCGTCTGGATAAAAGGACGCCGGGTTTGCCAGAAATAGAATAGAAGGGGAATAGAAGGAGAATATTGCTACACTTATATTCTTCTGCTGGATTCCCTTTATAAGATATTGTTAATGATTTTACTATTGCTAAACCTAACCCTACCCTGGTGGTGCCCAAACCCAAGACCCCCTCCCTCCCGGTGCCTAAACCTAACCTATGAACCCCCTGCTAGTGGCTTACCCTAAGACCTTTCCTGGTGGTGCCTAAACTTAAGACCCCTTCCTGGTGGTGCCTAAACTTAAGACCCTCTCCCCAGTGCCTAAACCTAAGAAAGAACCCCCTGGTGGTGCCTAACCCTTTGACCCCTCCCCCCAATGCCTAAACCTAAATCTATCTGCCTGGCTGCGCACCGTGGCCATTGTCAAAACTTTTCTCAAGTAGATCATTGGGGGGGGGGGGGGGGGCTGTGTGGATAATGTTAGTATCATTACTATTATTCATTTATAAAGCACCAACATATTCCATGGAGCTGTACAAACTAAGAAACGAACATGGAGTACATACCGTAATACATACATGCTGTATACACATATAATACAGACAGTGGTGTACACCAATATACAAATTACATGATTGGTGAAAAAACACAATTATGATACAAAATACACAATACAAGATAGAGAACTGGTAATGATAGTGATAAAAGTAACATGATGAATAAAATGTATAATGATTTCCAAGACACAAAGGGGGAGAGAGCCCTGCCCTTGCGACCTTACAATCTTGAAGGAGTCATCAGGCAAAGTCAAGTAAAATGAGTGGTACTTACCGGGGGCTTCCTCCAGCTCCAAGCTCCCTCTCCTGCGCTGTCTGCTCCAGCCCACGTGGCGGTGATTGACAGCGCCGCTCACGCAGACGCAGTACAGAGCGACCTGGAGGTCGCTCTGACATCATCGCCGGGGACCGGGACGAAGCTGCGGCGAACGGCTGCGGGGAGAGCTGCGGCGAGGGACATCCTGGGAGCTTGGAGCTGGAGGAAGCCCCCGGTAAGCACCACTCATTTTACTTGACTTTGCCTGATGACTCCTTTAAGGAATCCAAGGAAACAACAGGAGGGGTAGTATACAACAAATATATAGAGGCAGTGTGTTTTAGGATACCTAGTAGGAGTGCAATTTGGTCTTAGGACAGAAAGGGAGTGGCCTAAGCTGGAGCATATGCTTGTCGGAACAAGTGGATTTTAGTGACCGTTTAAAGGTAACAAAGGTTGGCGAGTGATGGATGTGTTGTGGGAGGGCATTCCAGAGGAGGGGTGAAGCGCGTGCAAAATCTTGTAAACGTGAATGTGAGGAGGTAATTCTGGCGGAGGAAAACAGAAGATCATGTGCAGATCTGAGATTGCGGTTTGGTTGGTATCTGGAGACTAGTGAGGAGATGTACCGGGGAGAGAGATTGTGGAGAGCTTTGTAGGTTAGGGTTAGGAGTTTGATCCTCTGTGTAATTGTCAGCCAGTGAGGAGCTTGACAAAGAGGAGCAGCAGAGGAAGAGTGAGAGGAGAGATGAATGAGACGAGCAGCTGAGCTCAGTACCGACTGGAGCGGGGCCAGTTTGTTAGAAGGTAGTCCACAAAGTAGTATGTTACAATAGTCCAGACGAGATAATATTGTGGTGAAACCCACAGTGTGAGGTCAGGACCTAAGTACTGAGAGTTTGCTGACTGATTGTCTGAATGTTCTGAAGCGAGCAGAAACAACACCTGGTCTCTGGTCTCTCAGAGTGCACCGGGAGAAGGCTTCATGACATCATAACCTAGGCTAAAGATCACTGGGAGGGCGGGGCTTCATAACAATATACAGCAATATACAGTATAGCTATAGGAAGTGATTCTGATGCTGAAACCCGTATAGTGAATGAATGATTGGGTATCCTGAAAAAATTGCTGCTTTCTATTATAACAATATAATAATATATTAACTATTATATTATATTAATATAACAATATAAATATAGCATAACAATATACAGCAATATATAGCTATAGGAAGTGATTCTGATGCTGAAACCCGTATAATGAATGAATGATTGGGTATCCTGAAAAATGTGCTGCTTTCTATTATTTGTCTTTACAGTGCCTCTAAATAACAAAGCAGTGAGAAGTGCTTTCTTGTTATAGGCAGAGAAGGCTGAGGAGAGCCACACGTGGATTTTATAAACACACTGAGACAAGTTTGGGAAGAGATAAATGTTTAAATGTTTTACTACACACTAAACAGAGAGAAGCTGTATGGGAAGATTATAAGACTCTGCCAAGCTGAAGAGCTGGCCACAAAGAGGTAATCTCTCAGCAGCAGAGAGAGGATGTAGGTGGGGTCAGGTGATAATGTCTTTGTTGTGAAGTAAGTACTGGGCACAGGATGCTGAAGCAAGAGTTATATGCTTGCTGAATGGATATAAGGTAATGGAACTGACTGTATCAATTGTGTGAGTAATGGTAAATCCCCCTATTCAGCTTGTACTAACCAAGGAAAAACCAAGGGGGTGAGCTGGGGAATCAAAAGGAAGAAGTTTCAGCTGATTGTCACAGAGCTCCGAGCAGCAGAGTCCATTCCAGTCTCTCCAGTGTCCAGCTGACAGAGGTCCCAGCCAGTACTGATCTATCCATGGTGCTGACAGAGGATCCAGCCAGTAATGATCTATCCATGGTGCTGACAGAGGATCCAGCCAGTAATGATCTATCCATGGTGCAGACAGAGGTCCCAGCCAGTAATGATCTATCCATGGTGCTGACAGAGGTCCCAGCCAGTAATGATCTATCCATGGTGCTGACAGAGGTCCCAGCCAATAATGATCTATCCATGGTGCTGACAGAGGTCCCAGCCAGTAATGATCTATCCATGGTGCTGACAGAGGTCCCAGCCAGTAATGATCTATCCATGGTGCTGACAGAGGCTCCAGCCAGTAGAGTTGGGCCGAACCTCCGATTTTAGGTTCGCGAACCTGGTTCGCGAACTTCCGCGGAAGGTACGGTTCGCGTTAAAGTTCGCGAACCGCAATAAACATCAATGGGGATGCGAACTTTGAAAAAAAAAATAATTATGCTGGCCACAAAAGTGATGGAAAAGATGTTTCAAGGGGTCTAACACCTGGAAGGGGGCATGGCGGAGTGGGATACATGCCAAAAGTCCCCGGGAAAAATCTGGATTTGACGCAAAGCAGCGTTTTAAGGGCAGAAATCACATTGAATGCTAAATGACAGGCCTAAAGTGCTTTCAAACATCTTGCATGTGTATACATCAATCAGGTAGTGTAATTAAGGTACTGCTTCACACTGACACACCAAACTCACCGTGTAACGCACCGCAAACAGCTGTTTGTGTAGTGACGGCCGTGCTGGACTGGTGCGCACCATGGCGAGAGTGCAGGTTTTGGTGGCTTTACAGCCCATATGGTCGCCTGGCTGATGTAGCTGAATGACAGAACAGTGACTGTCCAGCTGATCAAATTTGGTCTGACCACAATGAGGCAACGACCTTATTATCGTGGGTGTGCCCCCCGAGACACTCATCTAGGCGCCGGTCATTGCTTCATTGTGATACGCAAGCCCCTTCACCACGGCAAGGTAATGATCACGAAGGGGAATGGGCGCATGTACATGCCTTTTCTTTTGTTGTTGCAGCTGCCCGCAGTGCAGCCAGAAAAATTAGGCAGTCATGTACACGCACCAGAAAAATTATTACAGCGGCCGCTGCTAGCAGCGGCCTAAAAAATTCAGCAATCCGCCTGGAGTCCCGGACCCTGTTGGTGGTGGCGGAGAAGGTAGTCAAGCGGCCTGCAGGCAGACATGCTGTGTGGAGGGACTGGGAGCGACTTAGTCTTCTTGGGGCAGGCCAGGCAGCCAGTCACACGGCGTGCAGGCAGAGATGCTGTGTGTGCGGGGACTGAATTAGTCTTGGGGCGGGCAGCAGCCCTCCGGGATCCATGCCTCATTCATTTTGATAAAGGTGAGGTACTTAACACTTTTGTGACTTAGGCGACTTCTCTTCTCTGTGACAATGCCTCCAGCTGCGCTGAAGGTCCTTTCTGACAGGACGCTTGCGGCAGGGCAGGAGAGAAGTTGGATGGCAAATTGGGACAGCTCTGGCCACAGGTCAAGCCTGCGCACCCAGTAGTTCAAGGGTTCCTCATCGCTGTTCACAGCAGTGTCTACATCCACACTTAAGGCCAGGTAGTCGGCTACCTGCCGTTCCAGGCGTTGGTGGAGGGCGGATCCGGAAGGGCTACGGCGAGGCGTTGGACTAAAGAACGTCCGCATGTCCGACATCACCATGAGATCGCTGGAGCGTCCTGTCTTTGACTGCGTGGACACGGGAGGAGGATTAGTGGCAGTGGTACCTTGCTGGCGTTGTGCCGTCACATCACCCTTAAAGGCATTGTAAAGCATAGTTGACAGCTGGTTCTGCATGTGCTGCATCCTTTCCACCTTCCGGTGAGTTGGTAACAGGTCCGCCACTTTGTGCCTGTACCGAGGGTCTAGTAGTGTGGCCACCCAGTACAGCTCATTCCCCTTGAGGTTTTTTATACGGGGGTCCCTCAACAGGCAGGACAGTATAAAAGACGACATCTGCACAAAGTCGGATCCAGTACCCTCCATCTCCTCTTGCTCTTCCTCAGTGACGTCAGGTAAGTCAACCTCCTCCCCCCAGCCGCGAACAATACCACGGGAAGGTTGAGCAGCACAAGCCCCTTGCGATGCCTGCTGAGGTTGTTCTCCTGCCGCTGTCCCCTCCTCCTCCACCTCCTCCTCCCCCAAAGAAACACCTTGCTCATCATCCTCTGAGTCTGACTCGTCTTCTGCACACGACTTCTCTTCTTCCTCCTCCTCCCCCCTCTGTGCTGCCGCAGGTGTTGAGGAAACAGCTGGGTCTGATGAAAATTGGTCCCATGCCTGTTCCTGCCGTAACGGTTCCTGGTCACGCTCATTCACAGCTTCATCCGCCACTCTACGCACAGCACGCTCCAAGAAGTAAGCGTAGGGAATTAAGTCGCTGATGGTGCCCTCACTGCGGCTCACCAGGTTGGTCACCTCCTCAAACGGCCGCATGAGCCTGCATGCATTTTCCATCAGTGTCCAGTTGTCGGGCCAGAACATCCCCATCTTCCCAGACTGTTTCATTCTACTGTAGTTGTAGAGGTAGTGGGTCACGGCTTTCTTCTGTTCTAGCAGGCGGGAGAACATGAGCAGGGTCGAGTTCCAGCGAGTCGGGCTATCGCAAATGAGGCGTCTCACCGGCATGTTGTTTTTGCGCTGAATTTCCGCAAAGCGTGCCATGGCTGTGTAAGACCGCCTCAAATGCCCACAGAACTTCCTGGCCTGCTTCAGGACATTCGCTAAGCCAGGGTACTTTGCCACAAATCTTTGAACCACTAGATTCATGACAAGTGCCATGCAGGGTATGTGTGTCAGCTTCCCCATATGCAAAGCGGCAAGCAGATTGCTGCCATTGTCGCACACCACATTGCCTATCTCCAGGTGGTGCGGGGTCAGCCACTCATCCACCTGTTTCTTAAGAGCAGCCAGGAGAGCTGCTCCAGTGTGACTCTCCGCTTTGAGACAAGACATGTCTAAGATGGCGTGACAGCGTCGTACCTGGCATGCAGCATAGGCCCTGCAGAGCTGGGGCTGTGTAGCTGGAGAGGAGAACTGCCACTCAGCCAAGGAGGAGGAGGACAGCGAAGAGCATGCATCAGGAGGAGAGGAGGTGGCAGGAGGCCTGCCTGCAAGCCGTGGAGGTGTCACAATTTGGTCCGCTGCGCCCTGCTTGCCATCGTTCACCACCAGGTTCACCCAATGGGCTGTGTAGGTAATGTAGCGGCCCTGCCCGTGCTTGGCAGACCAGGCATCCGTGGTCAGGTGTACCCTTGACCCAACGCTCTTCGCAAGAGATGACACCACTTGCCTCTCAACTTCACGGTGCAGTTGGGGTATGGCCTTTCTCGAAAAATAAGTGCGGCCTGGCATCTTCCACTGCGGTGTTCCGATGGCCACAAATTTACGGAAGGCCTCAGAGTCCACCAGCCGGTATGGTAACAGCTGGCGAGCTAACAGTTCCGCCACGCCAGCTGTCAGACGCCGGGCAAGGGGGTGACTGGCCGAAATTGTCTTCTTCCGCTCAAACATTTCCTTCACGGACACCTGACTGCTGCTGTGGGCAGAGGAGCAGGAACCGCTCAAGGGCAGAGGCGGAGTGGAGGAGGGTGCCTGTGAAGGTGGAAGGGAGAAAGCGGCAGAAGCAGATAATGCACCTGATGGAGGAGGAAGAGGAGAAGGAGGGTGGCTTTGCTTTTGTGTGCTGCTGCTGCTTTTGCTCAGGTGGCCATCCCATTGCTGTTTGTGCCTTTTCTCCAGGTGCCTTCGTAAGGCACTTGTCCCTACGTGAGTGTTGGCCTTTCCACGGCTCAATTTTTGTTGGCAGAGCGAACAGATGGCTTTGGTCCGATCTGAGGCACACACATTAAAACATTTCCACACCGCTGAGCCACCCTGGGATGTGGGCACTATGGGGACCTCAGCAGCTGATGCTGAAGGGCAAGTTGGCTGGCTGTACATAGGTGGTGATACATGGTGCCGGACTCTGCCACCAGCTGTTTCTGACGAAGAGCTGCCCCAGATTCTTTCAGCAACTTCTCTCCTCCTACTACTCTCTGACTCCCCCTCTGAACTGTCCCCCTCTTCATCTCCTCTATTGGGAACATACAGAGGATCCCTATTACCGTCATCATCGTAGTCATCCTGCCCAGCTTCGCTTGCCTCAGACAAATCCAAACTTGCACCATCAGTAGGTCCTTCATCCTCCTGACACGTTACATCCATAGTGTTGCCGCGTAACTCAGACATATGAGCTGGTGAAAATTCATCTGGCTGTAACAACAATGGCTGTGCATCAGTGATTTCAACACTAAATAATTCTTGCGAAGTGTCAAATGCAGCGGAAGTGGTGCTAGTAGTAGCGCTGGTGGCTGAGCAAGATGAGGTGTTCTGTGTCGCTAAATACTCAACCACGTCCTGACAATCTTGGGAGGTGATGGGACGTGCCTTCTTCCGAGCACTGTACTGTGGGCCAGGTCCACACGAAATTACATTTACACGACCTCGCGCAGACCTGCCGGGTGGCCTTCCTCTGGCTCTGGCACTACCTCTTCCTCTACCTGTTTTGTCCATATCGGGAATGCACGGAGTGGTATATCACACTGCGTGCACTCACGTAGGTAGGTGGGTTCACTTAACTGCACAGGTATGCGCACTGATGCGGTGGGTTCACTGAACAGAACAGGTATACAGTGGCGGGTTCACTGAACAGGTATGCAGTGGCGGGTCCACTGAACAGAACAGGTATGCAGTGGCGGGTTCACTAAACAGAACAGGTATACAGTGGCGGGTTCACTAAACAGAACAGGTATACAGTGGCGGGTTCACAGAACAGGTATGCAGTGGCAGGTTCACTGAACACAACAGGTATGCAGTGGCGGGTTCACTGAACAGGTATACAGTGGCGGGTCCACTGAACAGAACAGGTATGCAGTGGCGGGTTCACTAAACAGAACAGGTATACAGTGGCGGGTTCACTAAACAGAACAGGTATACAGTGGCGGGTTCACAGAACAGGTATGCAGTGGCAGGTTCACTGAACACAACAGGTATGCAGTGGCGGGTTCACTGAACAGGTATACAGTGGCGGGTCCACTGAACAGAACAGGTATGCAGTGCCGGGTTCACTAAACAGAACAGGTATACAGTGGCGGGTTCACTAAACAGAACAGGTATACAGTGGCGGGTTCACAGAACAGGTATGCAGTGGCAGGTTCACTGAACACAACAGGTATGCAGTGGCGGGTTCACTGAACAGGTATACAGTGGCGGGTCCACTGAACAGAACAGGTATGCAGTGGCGGGTTCACTAAACAGAACAGGTATACAGTGGCAGGTTCACTAAACAGAACAGGTATACAGTGGCGGGTTCACAGAACAGGTATGCAGTGGCAGGTTCACTGAACACAACAGGTATGCAGTGGCGGGTTCACTGAACAGGTATACAGTGGCGGGTCCACTGAACAGAACAGGTATGCAGTGGCGGGTTCACTAAACAGAACAGGTATACAGTGGCGGGTTCACTAAACAGAACAGGTATACAGTGGCGGGTTCACAGAACAGGTATGCAGTGGCAGGTTCACTGAACACAACAGGTATGCAGTGGCGGGTTCACTGAACAGGTATACAGTGGCGGGTCCACTGAACAGAACAGGTATGCAGTGGTGGGTTCACTAAACAGAACAGGTATACAGTGGCGGGTTCACTAAACAGAACAGGTATACAGTGGCGGGTTCACAGAACAGGTATGCAGTGGCAGGTTCACTGAACACAACAGGTATGCAGTGGCGGGTTCACTGAACAGGTATACAGTGGCGGGTCCACTGAACAGAACAGGTATGCAGTGGCGGGTTCACTGAACAGGTATACAGTGGCGGGTCCACTGAACAGAACAGGTATGCAGTGGCGGGTTCACTGAACAGGTATGCAGTGGTGGGTTCACAGAACAGGTATGCAGTGGTGGGTTCACAGCACAGGTATGCAGTGGTGGGTTCAATGAACAGGTATACAGTGGCGGGTCCACTGAACAGAACAGGTATGCAGTGGCAGGTTCACAGAACAGGTATGCAGTGGCAGGTTCACTGAACACAACAGGTATGCAGTGGCGGGTTCACTGAACAGAACAGGTATACAGTGGCGGGTCCACTGAACAGAACAGGTATGCAGTGGTGGGTTCACTAAACAGAACAGGTATACAGTGGCGGGTTCACTAAACAGAACAGGTATACAGTGGCGGGTTCACAGAACAGGTATGCAGTGGCAGGTTCACTGAACACAACAGGTATCCGACCTTTTCTCTCCCATGACACAACCAAAATGTTAGTACATGCTCTTATTATATCTCGATTGGACTATTGCAATATATTGCTTGGTGGACTTCCAACTAACCGACTAACACCGCTCAATTCTGTACTGAACTCTGCTGCTCGACTCATTCATCTCTCCTCTCGCTCTTCCTCTGCTGACCCTCTCTGTCAAGCTCTTCACTGGCTACCAATTAATGAGAGGATTCAGTTCAAACTCTTAACCCTAACCTACAAAGCTCTCCACAATCTCTCTCCCCTGTACATCTCCTCACTAGTCTCCAGATACCAACCCAACCGCAATCTCAGATCTGCACACGAGCTTCTTCTATCCTCTTCTACAATTACCTCCTCACATTCACGTGTACAAGACTTCTCACGTGCCTCACCCCTCCTCTGGAATGCCCTTCCACAACACATCCGCCACTCTCCCACCTTTGAAATCTTTAAACGCTCCCTCAAAACCCACCTTTTCCGACAAGCATATTCTCTAGCTTAGGTCATGCACCCACTAAATAACCTAATTACGCACTGCCTGTACATATACTGTATACTTCCCCCACCTCTTGTTTCCACCCCATTCCTTTAGATTGTAAGCTCGCAAGGGCAGGGCTCTCACCCTTTTGTGTCATGGAATGTTATTAATTCAATTGCTTGCACACTGTTAGAAATTTATACATTTTAGTTATCCTGTTAAATCAAATTGTAATCAGCAGTGCTGTATCTTGTATCAGTGTTCATATTTTCATGTAGATCATTGTCTGTATCATTATTTATCCCTTGTTTGTTTGCTTACATTGTACAGCGCCACGGAATATGTTGGCGCTTTATAAATAAATAAATAATAATAATAATAAAAAATGCAGTGGCGGGTTCACTGAACAGGTATACAGTGGCGGGTCCACTGAACAGAACAGGTATGCAGTGGCGGGTTCACTGAACAGGTATACAGTGGCGGGTCCACTGAACAGAACAGGTATGCAGTGGCGGGTTCACTGAACAGGTATGCAGTGGTGGGTTCACAGCACAGGTATGCAGTGGTGGGTTCACAGCACAGGTATGCAGTGGTGGGTTCACAGCACAGGTATGCAGTGGTGGGTTCACAGAACAGGTATGCAGCCAGACAGGAACAAGTTAAGCCTAACTAATCTTTCCCTGAGAGACAGTCTGCAGCAGCTCGCCCTACTCTCACTAACGCAGGCAGCACACGAGTGACCGTAATAGCCGCCGCTGCCTGCCTTATATAAGGGGGGGTGGGGCTCCAGGGGCTAGTGTAGCCTAATTGGCTACACTGGGCCTGCTGACTGTGATGTAGAGGGTCAAAGTTGACCCTCCATGTGCATTATGGGGCGAACCGAACTTCCGCAAAGGTTCGCCTGCGGGACGCGAACGCGAACCACGGAAGTTCGCATGGAACCGTTCGCAGGCGAACCGTTCGGCCCAACTCTACCAGCCAGTAATGATCTATCCATGGTGCTGACAGAGGATCCCGCCAGTAATGATCTATCCATGGTGCTGCCACAGGATCCAGTCAGTAATGATCTATCCATGGTGCTGACAGAGGTCCCAGCCAGTAATGATCTATCCATGGTGCTGACAGAGGTCCCAGCCAGTAATGATCTATCCATGGTGCTGACAGAGGCTCCAGCCAGTAATGATCTATCCATGGTGCTGACAGAGGACCCAGCCAGTAATGATCTATCCATGGTGCTGACAGAGGTGCCAGCCAGTAATGATCTATCCATGGTGCTGACAGAGGTGCCAGCGAGTAATGATCTATCCATGGTGCTGACAGAGGTCCCAGCCAGTAATGATCTATCCATGGTGCTGACAGAGGTCCCAGCCAGTAATGATCTATCCATGGTGCTGACGGAGGATCCAGGCAGTAATGATCTATCCATGGTGCTGACAGAGGTCCCAGCCAATAATGATCTATCCATGGTGCTGACAGAGGTCCCAGCCAGTAATGATCTATCCATGGTGCTGACAGAGGATCCAGCCAGTAATGATCTATCCATGGTGCTGACAGAGAATCGAGGCAGTAATGATCTATCCATGGTGCTGACAGAGGTCCCAGCCAATAATGATCTATCCATGGTGCTGACAGAGGTCCCAGCCAATAATGATCTATCCATGGTGCTGACAAAGGTCCCAGCCAGTAATGATGATAATGATAATGAGCTATTCATTTTTATCATGCTACAGACACAAACTAAAGTTAATGTACAGTATGAAAATAAGCGCACCTCTCACATTTTTGTACATATTTTATTTTATTGTTTCATGGTACAACACTGAGGATATGACATTTTGACTCAATATAAGGTAGTCAGTGTACAGCAGGGGTGCCCACACTTTTTCGGCTCACGAGCTACTTTAAAATTTGCCGAGGCCAGGAGATCTACCGATGTTTCAAATGCACCCAGTCCCCACCCCCCCCCCACCGGAAATGTAGTTAGGTATAGGTCCCTTCAGTATAGGTTAGCCGGGTATAGGTCCCTTCAGTATAGGTTAGCCGGGTATAGGTCCCTTCAGTATAGGTTAGCTGGGTATAGGTCCCTTCAGAATAGGTTAGCTGGGTATAGGTCCCTTCAGTATAGGTTAGCTGGGTATAGGTCTCTTCAGTATAGGTTAGCCGGGTATAGGTCCCTTTAGTATAGGTTAGCCGGGTATAGGTCCCTTCAGTATAGGTTAGCCGGGTATAGGTCCCTTCAGTATAGGTTAGCCGGGTATAGGTCCCTTCAGTATAGGTTAGCCGGGTATAGGTCCCTTCAGTATAGGTTAGCCAGGTATAGGTCCCTTCAGTATAGGTTAGCCGGGTATAGGTCCCTTCAGTATAGATTTGCCGGGTATAGGTCCCTTCAGTATAGGTTAGCTGGGTATAGGTCCCTTCAGAATAGGTTAGCTGGGTATAGGTCCCTTCAGTATAGGTTAGCCGGGTATAGGTCCCTTCAGTATAGGTTAGCCGGGTATAGGTCCCTTCAGTATAGGTTAGCTGGGTATAGGTCCCTTCAGTATAGATTAGCAGGGTATAGGTCCCTTCAGTATAGATTTGCCGGGTATAGGTCCCTTCTGTATAGGTTAGCTGGGTTTAGGTCCCTTCAGAATAGGTTAGCTGGGTATAGGTCCCTTCAGTATAGGTTAGCCGGGTATTGGTCCCTTCTGTATAGGTTAGCTGGGTATAGGTCCCTTCAGTATAGGTTAGCTGGGTATAGGTCCCTTCAGTATAGGTTAGCTGGGTATAGGTCCCTTCAGTATAGGTTAGCTGGCTATAGGTACCTTCAGTATAGTTTAGCCGGATATAGGTCCATTCAGTATAGGTTACCTGGGTATAGGGCCTGTGTCTTCCCGCGGGGGCGTCCAGGTCTTCACTCCCTCAGCTGCGGCTGAGGGAGGCTCCGGTGGGCAGCGTGAGTGGAGTCGGAACTCGGAAGTTTTCCGCCTCTCCTCCCGATTGGCTGTGCGCTTCTCCTCCCCTGATTGGCTGCACGCCTCTCCTCCTCTGATTGGCTGCGTGCCTCTCCACCCCTGATTGGCTGCGCGCCTCTCCTCCCCTGATTGGCTGCGCGCCTCTCCTCCCCTCCCCTGATTGGCCAGGCTCTCTCCTCCAGATAGGCTTTGCGATCAGCGGCCAGCAGCAGAAACTGCATTATACAGCTGCTGGCTGCTAAATTCAATGGGACGTGGCCAAGAGGCCGCGATCTACTGATCAGGCGGTCGCGATCTACCTGTAGACCTATTGGGCACCCCCGGTGTACAGCTTGTATAACGGTGTAAATTTGCCCTTCCATCAAAATAACTCAACACACAGCCATTCATGTCTAAACCGCTGGCAACAAAAGCGAGTACACCCCTAAGTGAGGAATGTCAAAAAGACCTTATAGTTTTTGAAAGATTGGTTTTGGATCGGTATTGACAGCGACAGTGTATGTGGAGTCGGCAAATCATCTTTAACCACTGTGCATTTCAGTTCATTTACCTAAGGCTCTTAAAGGATTTCTTAGCATGAAAACATGTAAATACATTTCTTAGTTTCAAATGTAAATATGAAGAAATATTGATTATAAAAAGGACCAGCGTGGTTTGAATTATAAAACTGCATCTGGTGTTTATGAATTCTTTATGGTATGCCTAACTAGTGGCAAAGTGGGGGCGTGACTAAGGGGTGGCAGGAGTGTGCCTTAAAGGTGTCCTTCTTTGTTATTTAAAAATGTTGGGAGATCTTCAGGCTACACTTGAGGCAGCATCATATCCGAATTTTTGCCCTTGAGTTGCGTTTGCTCCCCTGCAGACAGACTTCCAGTTTTCTGTGAAGTTTTATCCACTGAAGATTTTGTATTTCTATTTGTAGTTGGCATCTCTATTTAAGATCTCTTGGTTCTCTGCAGACCTCTGGAGTCCCGTATTCTGCCGATTCGATTTGTGTAGAGCTATCCTCAATAGCCCCCATTTTGTAGTATTTCTTCTCCGAGGGCTTGTGAGACTTTCTTTATAGATCACTCGTTTATCAGCAAGAGATCGGCTTCCAAGCCCTGTTTCTTGTGTTTGTATCTCCTGATATTATCAGGAAAGCCCATCTCTCGTTCTGGAAGTGAGTGCAGATTGGTGATGAGATCTGGGAAGTTCTGCTTAGTCCCCTCAGGCCCTGCGGGAACATACTGATTATTTCTTGTCATGGTGTTTAACTTATTTTTCTTAAAGAGGAACTGTCGTGAAAATCTTAAAATTTAAAACACATACAAATAAGAAGTACATTTCTTCCTGAGTAAAATGAGCTATAAAATACTTTTCTCCTATGTTGCTGTCACTTACAGTAAGTAGTAGAAATCTGACATTACCGACAGGTTTTGGGCTAGTCCATCTCACCATAGGGGATTCTCAGCATGGCCTTTATTCTTTATAAAGACGTTCCCTGAAAAAGATTTATACAAATATGCTGTCCGGCCTCTCTGCTTGCAGCACACTTTTTTGGCAATTGGGCGGAGCAACTGCCATTCACTAAGTGCTTTTAAAAATACAGGAAAGCTGAGAACTCCCATGAGAAGATGGGCTAGTCCAAAACCTGTCGCATCTGTCAGATTTCTACTACCTACTGTAAGTGACAGCAACACAGGAGAAAAGTCATTTATAACAACGAAAAGGAAGACACGGCACTCAGGAGCTGTGTGCAGCAACAAGCTGTATTGAAGCAGACAGTACACTACATGTTTCGGGCGGAGCCCTTCATCAGGTTTTTACTACTTACTGTAAGTGGCAGCAACATAGGAGAAAAGTCATTTATGGCTCATGTTACTCTGGGAGAAATGTTCTTCTTATTTGTATGTGTTTACATGTATTTTACATTTCAAGATTTTCGCAACAGAGGTCCTTTAATGCAATTATGTCTGAGCTAACTGACTGGTCGTCCTGAAAGTGAACCTGAATTCTTAGCTTTAAAAGTTATTATTTCTAAGCTAGAAATGTATACAGTATCTCAGGACAGTCAGTACAGCTCTCACTTGTCTGTAAATATTGTATTCTATCTTTCCATGACACAACAATTGATGCAATGTAAAGTAGTCAGTGTACAGCTTGTATACTGTAAGTGTAAATTTGCTGTCCCATCAAAATAACTAAACACACAGCCATTTATCATGTCTAAACCTCTGGCAACAAAAGTGAGTACACCCCAAACGAAGACACCAACAATTTTGCCCAATCAGACATTTTCCCTCCCCGGGGTCATGTGACTGGTTAGTGTTACAAGGTCTCAGGTGTGACTGGGGAGCAGGAGGTGTGTTACATTTGGTGTTATCGCTCTCACACTCTCTCATACTGGTCACTGGAAGCCCAGCATGGCTCCTCATGGCAGAGAACTCTCCGATGAGCTTATAGAAGAATTCTGCCCAATCAGACATTTTCCCTCCCTGAGGTCATGTGACTGGTTAGTGTTACAAGGTCTCAGGTGTGACTGGGGAGCAGGAGGTGTGTTACATTTGATGTTATCGCTCTCACACTCTCTCATACTGGTCACTGGAAGCTCAGCATGACTCCTCATGGCAGAGATCTCTCTGAGGAGCTTATAGAGGAATTCTGCCCAATCAGACATTTTCCCTCCCCGGGGTCATGTGACTGCTTAGTGTTACAAGGTCTCGGGTGTGACTGGGGAACAGGAGGTGTGTTACATTTGGTGTTATCGCTCTCACACTCTCTCATACTGGTCACTGGAAGCTCAGCATGGCTCCTCATGGCAGAGAACTCTCTGAGGAGCTTATAGAGGAATTCTGCCCAATCAGACATTTTCCCTCTCTGGGTCATGTGACTGGTTAGTGTTACAAGGTCTCAGGTGTGACTGGGGAGCAGGAGGTGTGTTACATTTGGTGTTATCGCTCTCACACTCTCTCATACTGGTCACTGGAAGCTCAGCATGCCTCCTCATGGCAGAGAACTCTCAGAGGAGCTTATAGAAGAATTCTGCCCAATCAGACATTTTCCCTCCCTGGGGTCATGTGAGTGGTTAGTGTTACAGGTCTCGGGTGTGACTGGGGAGCAGGAGGTGTGTTATATTTGGTGTTATCACTCTCACACTCTCTCATACTGGTCACTGGAAGCTCAGCATGGCTCCCCATGGCAGAGAACTCTCTGAGGAGCTTATAGGAGAATTCTGCCCAATCAGACATTTTCCCTCCCTGGGTCATGTGAGTGGTTAGTGTTACAGGTCTCGGGAGTGACTGGGGAGCAGGAGGTGTGTTACATTTGGTGTTATCACTCTCACACTCTCTCATACTGGTCACTGGAAGCTCAGCATGGCTCTTCATGGCAGAGAACTCTCAGAGGAGCTTATAGAATAATTCTGTCCAATCAGACATTTTCTCTCCCCGGGGTCATGTGATAAGAAGATTGCCAACACCCTGAAACTGAGCTGCAGCACAGTGGGCAAGACCATACAGCAGTTTAACTGAACAGATTCCACCTCCCATGTCCCCCTCTGTCCCTGTGTGTCTTCAGCATCCCATTCTGCCCCCTGTGCCTCCACTGTGTCCCCTTTGCCTCCAATGACCCTCTCCGCACCCTGCCCCCCCTGTGTCTCCAGTGTCCCTCTCTGCTCCCCTTTGCCTCCACTGTGCCCCCCTTTGTCTTCAATGCCTCTTTCCGTCCCCTGTATTTCCCGTGTGCCTCTCTGCCCCCTGTGCCTCCATTCTGTCCCCCTTGGTCTCCAGTGCCTCTATCTACCCACCTACCCCCGTGCCTTCACTGTGTTCCCTGTGTCTACCTCTGTCCCCTTGTGCCTCCACTGTGCCCACCTGTGCCATTAATTCACTGCTGGAAATGTTCCACCCAGCTCAGAAAAGCTCTCATTCTTTTCCTTCAGTGTGGAAGTGACATCATTGTGGCGGGGGAGTGGCATTTGTCTTGTCCTACTGTCTGCAAGTCAGGACATGTGTAACCCGGGGACTACCAGTATACACACGTTTCACAGGAGAATGCAGAGTAGGATATAAATACTTTTCAAGCAGCCTTTGATGCTGGTGATTTGCCAGAATGTTTTACTTCTTCACATATGTTTGCATATCATTAATCTTTTCACAAAGAAGTGACAATGACAAGGTCATATCAGCCCAACACATCCGGCCCCCTGGGGTTTACTTACCGCACTTTCTGAACCGGCATCTATAGGCAAATGCAGAACAAGAAAAGAAGAAAATAACTGCAAGAACTCACACAACCTGACTCTATACATGGCGCATGCGGCAGAAAGGACAATGCCAGACCTATGGGGAGGGGAGTGGGCGATGTACGGAACATTCTGCAGGCAAACTTCCTCATGCATTCAATGCAGGACCAAAAATAGCTTTTCCAGGAGGGGATAATGTTGTGTACAGGCGGGAGACCCGGCCATACGAGTGTTCCGGAATCATCAATGGAATCTGAGAACTTAAAGTGAAGTAAACTAACAGCTTTGTTCAACAAAATAAGGAAAGAGTTGCACCAGAGTAAGTTTACAAAGAACTACAGATGCACTATTTCTATATCAGCAGTCAATGTCCAGAGAATTCCAATGAGGAAAGCCAAGATGGTGTAGTGCAAAGCACTCTTACCTTGTAGCACTGGTGTCCTTAGATCAGATTGTGTCGGGATACTACCTGCATGGGAATGGTATGCTCGCCCTGTGCTTGCTTTAGTTTCCACCCTAAAAATACTCTGCTTAGTTAACTGGTTCCGTTTCAAACTTGGCCTAGTCTATGACATTAGGTGGAATTAGATTGTGAGCTCTGAGGACAGTCAGTGACATGACTATGTACTCTGTAATGTGCTGCAGAAGATGTCAGTGCTATATAAATACATAATAATAATATGGTAGGACATTACACTATGACTATGGTAGGATTAGAGTGTGAGCTCCTCTGAGGACAGTAAGTGACATGACTATGTACTCTGTAATGTGCTGCAGGAGATGTCAGTGCTATATAAATACATAATAATAATATGGTAGGACATTACACTATGACTATGGTAGGATTAGATTGTGAGCTCCTCTGAGGACAGTAAGTGACATGACTATGTACTCTGTAATGTGCTGCAGGAGATGCCAGTGCTATATAAATACATAATAATAATAGGGTAGGACATTAGACTATGACTATGGTAGGATAAGATTGTGAGCTCCTGTGAGGACAGTAAGTGACATGACTATGTACTCTGCAATGTGCTGCAGGAGATGTCAGTGCTATATAAATACATAATAATAATATGGTAGGACATTACACTATGACTATGGTAGGATTAGAGTGTGAGCTCCTCTGAGGACAGTAAGTGACATGACTATGTACTCTGTAATGTGCTGCAGGAGATGTCAGTGCTATATAAATACATAATAATAATATGGTAGGACATTACACTATGACTATGGTAGGATTAGATTGTGAGCTCCTCTGAGGACAGTAAGTGACATGACTATGTACTCTGTAATGTGCTGCAGGAGATGTCAGTGCTATATAAATACATAATAATAATAATAATAATATGGTAGAGACATTATTCTACGGCCATTTTAGTGATCAGATCAGATCAGTTAGCTTCTCTGACAACAGTTAGAAAAATGACTATGTACTCTGTTAGCGAATTCTGTGATCGCAATTTCCTTTAACTTGCAAAAAATTCCACAAAATCAAGATTACAAAGTGGAGCCAAAGGAAAGCAAAAATATCCATTACGTTCAACACTACTCACTGATGATCCTGTAAATGTTTTCATACCCAAAGGATAATTTTTGAATTACGGTAGTGTACCTGAAACAGGGGAAATACAAAAAAATAAAAAAATAAAAACTTCCCACCAAGATCCTCCATAATTCAGTCCATAAAGTCCTTCAGTCAGGGCCAATGAAAGCATGTGCAGTACGCCCCAGACTGAAGGACTTTACGGGCGAATAGCAGAGGATCCGGGTGGTGCAGGAGGAAGCTGTGGGGCTGATCAGCCTGGAGGGGGCTGGAGGAAGCCCCAGGTATGTCTAATTTTTTTTCTTTATTTTTCTTTCCCCCGTTTCAGATACAATTTAATGTAAAACTCTCATTTTACAGTTTAAAAAGGAAAGACTAATTTAGATCCTCTGGCAAAACATATCTTCAAATAATTAATAAAGCGCATGTCACCATCCCAGGATATGTTCATTCATAAACCGTACAATTTATTCTCAGTAAATCCCTTTTCAATGCTTGAGAGGGCGGGACAGATGGCGGCCCCTCCTACGTACGCGATTCAACCTAGGATCGTCCAGGAGGAAATCCAACTACAGTAATTAATAAACCAAAATGGGAAATCCAAACCTCTCGACTGCTGCCCATGAAATATGGTCTTATCATTTACAAGCTGTGGCGAGCCAAGATTTCCTCAAAGACAAAATTGGCTCATCCAAAAAAATGGTAAAAACCAGGAAGTAAAAGCTAACTGATTTCAGGCGCAAAAGTAAAAAGAAATAAATGCTTTCTAAGAGGCTATTTTAGAGATCTAAAGACCCTCAACACAGCACACTAAATAAATCTAAAAGGTAGAGAGAGAAAACATAACCCATTATTCAATTCACATTTTCTCCTAGATCAGAGGTTCTCAACCTTTTCAGCACATGTACCCCTTTGTGGGTCATCCCGGAGCTTATGTACCGCAATGTTTTTGTAAGCCAACACATAATTAGACAGAGGTTCACATAATTGACAGCCTTTCCTCCTATAATTAACTTAATTTGGCAAAGATTTCCACAAAATACATATTATCAGGCAGCATTCCCCACAAAATACACAAAGTAAGGCAGCATTTCTCCAAAATACACATGATTAAACTCCAGTTTCCCCAAAATACACAAAGTAATGCAGTGTTTACCCCAAAATACGCATGATTATGCAGCGTTCCCTCCAAAATACACGAAGTAAGGCAGCATTTTCCCAAAATACACACGATTAGGCAGTTTTTCCTCCAAAATACGCAAAATAAGGCATCAATTACCCCAAAATACACATAATTATGGAGCGTTCCCTCCAATACAAAAAAAAAATAAGGCAGCATTTTCCCACAATACACATGATTAGACAGAGTTTCCCTCAAAATACACAAAACGAGGCAGCAAATTTCCCTAAAATACACAAAGTAAGGAGGCGGTCTTCACTGTGTAGCACTGGGCTAAACCCTCTTCATCAGAGACCACATTATATTAGTTACTGTATAATTTGGTCTCTGAGGCTGTCAGACCATAAGATTTGAAGTGTATGTCCATGGTGAGAATGGAATAAAGGTGTCTTTGGTTTATATCACTGGTCTTGTGTCCAGATCTTTTCCACTCTTACGTCCGGATCTTTTCCACTCTCCTCACACTCTTGCCTAAGGTAACTGTTGTCTGGACTCCAGACAATACGTAATGCATGTACATTTCACATGTGTGTGG
This sequence comes from Hyperolius riggenbachi, assembly GCF_040937935.1. NCBI lineage: Eukaryota > Metazoa > Chordata > Amphibia > Anura > Hyperoliidae > Hyperolius > Hyperolius riggenbachi. The sequence continues at coordinate 439,639,806 of NC_090650.1, forward strand.
GAGGTAACATTTGCTTCATTTCATGTGTCAAAGGTAACATTTGCTGCATTTCATGATTCAGAGGTAACGTTTACTGCATTTAATATGTTGGAGGTAACGATTGCTGCATTTATTTGATGGTCTTAGTGGCTGTATTTGACACTTTTGGGGTTATTTTTGCAGCATTTGGCATTTTGGGAGCTTATCATAACTAAATGGTATGCTATACATGAACCTAAAGAAACACAACGATGTCAAAATGTACATAGGTACTTCTCGCTAAAACTGAGTTTGACCCTTTTTTTTGCCTTTAGAACTGCCTTAATTCTCAGTGGTATTCCTCAGATTTTGGTTCATATTGGCACTATTGTATCGCACAGTTTTTGCACATTTATCACCTGTAGAGTTGGGCCGAACCTCCGATTTTAGGTTTGCGAACCGGGTTCGCGAACTTCCGCGGAAGGTTCGGTTCGCGTTAAAGTTCGCGAACCACAATAGACTTCAATGGGGAGGCGAACTTTGAAAAAAAAAAATTATGCTGGCCACAAAAGTGATGGAAAAGATGTTTCAAGGGGTCTAACACCTGGAGGGGGGCATGGCGGAGTGGGATACACGCCAAAAGTCCCCGAGAAAAATCTGGATTTGACGCAAAGCAGCGTTTTAAGGGCATAAATCACATTGAATGCTAAATGACAGGCCTAAAGTGCTTTAAAATATCTTGCATGTGTATACATCAATCAGGTAGTGTAATTAAGGTACTGCTTCACACTGACACACCAAACTCACCGTGTAACGCACCGCAAACAGCTGTTTGTGTAGTGACGGCAGTGGCGGGTTCACTGAACAGGAATACAGTGGCGGGTTCACTGAACAGGTATGCAGTGGTGGGTTCACAGAACAGGTATGCAGTGGTGTGTTCACAGAACAGGTATGCAGTGGTGGGTTCACAGAACAGGTATGCAGTGGTGGGTTCACAGAACAGGTATGCAGTGGCAGGTTCACTGAACAGGTATGCAGTGGTGGGTTCACAGAACAGGTATGCAGTGGTGGGTTCACAGAACAGGTATGCAGTGGTGGGTTCACTGAACAGGTATGCAGTGGTGGGTTCACAGAACAGGTATGCAGTGGTGGGTTCACAGAACAGGTATGCAGTGGCAGGTTCACTGAACAGGTATGCAGTGGTGGGTTCACAGAACAGGTATGCAGTGGTGGGTTCACAGAACAGGTATGCAGTGGTGGGCTCACAGAACAGGTATGCAGTGGTGGGCCCACAGAACAGGTATGCAGTGGTGGGTTCACAGAACAGGTATGCAGTGGCAGGTTCACTGAACAGGTATGCAGTGGTGGGTTCACAGAACAGGTATGCAGTGGTGGGTTCACAGTACAGGTATGCAGTGGTGGGTTCACAGTACAGGTATGCAGTGGTGGGTTCACAGAACAGAACAGGTATGCAGCCAGGAACAAGCTAAGCCTAACTAATCTTTCCCTATGAGAGACAGTCTGCAGCAGCTCACCCTACTCTCACTAACGCAGGCACACGAGTGACCATAATGGCCGCCGCTGCCTGCCTTTTATAAGGGGGGAGTGGCTCCAGGGGCTGGTGTAGCCTAATTGGCTACACTGGGCCTGCTGACTGTGATGTAGAGGGTCAAAGTTGACCCTCATGGTGCATTATGGGGCGAACCGAACTTCCGCAAAAGTTCGCCTGCGGGACGCGAACGCGAACCACTGAAGTTCGCATGGAACCGTTCGCAGGCGAACCGTTCGGCCCAACTCTAATCACCTGCACATCCATTATGCAAATCTGCAGTTCTCGCATGTCAATTTTTATTTGGGGTGGGGGAGGGGAAATGCCTTAGTTTGTGTTTTCCTCCCATTACCTTTAGGGTCACTTTGCATAACTATGTTTTGGGAGGAAACTGACCACTGCCTTTGAGTTACACTGTTACATTAGCACCACCCATGTCCTGTCACGCTCATTTTTTATCGCACTTCCTCCCTTTTCACCAAAAAGTTCTGCAATGCACTTAGTGCCCAGCACTCCCTTTAAAAAATGTTGAGTGTATGTTTGTGTGGGGGCATATGTGCGATTTGACCGCTGGGTCAGTTGGGGGCAGGGTGTTAATTACTATCCCTACGAGTTCCTACGACTAGAAGGGAGAAGTAATTTGGGGTCTGCCTGTCGCTGACACTGTTTATACTGCTGTGCGATCGTCAACGTGGTAGTATTAAGTCTATGGCGGCGCCCAGGACAGACACAGTGCAAGGAAGCGCGTGAACCTAAGTAACCTACTTCAGCACCGGCTGCCAAATACCCTAATGTCTCTTCCCTTATATCTCCCCTAGTATCTCCAGCCCACTACCCTCTAGCGGCTAGCCAATCACCATGTGGCTTCAGTTCCATGTCATGTGACCAGAAGGAAAGTCGCATGGTGATTGGCTGCCCCCTCTTCCATGTGTATCATCGATGTACTGTAGCCCCTCCCATTCCTTGTGCAGCCCCCTCTTCCATGTGTATCATCCATGTACAGCAGCCCCCTCCCATTCCATGTGCAGCCCCCTCTTCCATGTGTGATACTCATGTATGTAGCCCCTCCCATTCCATTAGCAGCCCCCTTTTCCGTGTGTCATTCATGTATGCAGTGCCCTCCCATTCCATAAGCAGCCCACTTTTCCGTGTGTATCATCCATGTACAGCAGCCCTCCTCCCATTCCATAAGCAGCCCTCTCTTCCGTGTGTATCATCCATGTACAGCAGCCCCTCTCTTTCATGTCACCAGTGCAGAAGAACAAAGCTGAGCGGAAGAAAGGTTCCCTTTGAGGTGACATTTCTTCTGACGACTGTACGGCTGAATGGAACACGGGAGAGTGTTTGCAGAGCTGGCTGTGCCAGGTGCAATATAGCAAATGCTATTAAAGCCTGGTAATAAACCTGGATGGCGGGATTACGTAAAAAGCAACAGTTTCATCCGCTCGGTACATTTCCTGCGAGGAAGGGAACACAGCTGGATTCATACGAAACGCTTATTAGCAATGCCTGACTTCTCATCAGTATTCCACAAAAGCAGCCGTGTCATAATTGGATTGGAGCACATTTTTCTCTCTTTCTACTAGGAGAAGACAAAGAATGGCTGCCTGTGAGTGACGACAGACAACCATGATCATGACTGAGGCCAGATTGAGGCAGACGTCCAAGAGGATTTGGCTCAGCTTAACGGGCATTGATTTTATCTGCCCGGCACTATCTGCATGGAGTTTGTACATTCTCCCTGTGTCTGTGTGGATTTCCCCAGGCACTCCAGTTTCCTCCCACATCCCAAAAACATACAGACTAGTTAATAGGCTTCCCTCTAAATTGGCACCAGACTACGATACATACACTACATAATACATACATAGACATATGACAATGGTAGGGATTAGATTGTGAGTCCCTCTCTGAGGGACAGTTAAGTGACAAGACATAATACTCTGTACAGCGCTGCAGAAGATGTCGGTGCCCCCTGCCCTCTGTCACAGCATCAGTGGTAGCAGCGGTCAAGGCTGTGTGCGCACAAGGAGGGTGTGGCGGATGGGAGGAGCAGACCACTGCACACCACAAGGGAGTAACTATAAAACTACTACCAATGCTTCCATGCACATTCTTCAGTGGCGGCCAATGGAGAAGCGTCCATGGGAAAGCCCAATGGGCCCAAAGTAGCCCCGCCCCCCCATTGACCACAGCATCTATTCTCGGCAGTTACGCCACTGTTCCGGAGTTATTTTTCTTTAAGAAACACTCATACTAATTATTTTAGGACCCCTCTTGTGCTTCTGCTTCAGTTCGCATAACTTAATGATTTGTTCCTTCCAGTTCACTCCAATTAAACCGCGTACGGCGCTTAAAAATAACCCGGCGTGTTGTGCCGCCTTTCACGAGTGTCGCGTGAATAGCCCTCTCTCGGCGCCCATCCCGCTCACCCTGCCAGGGAGCTCAATGCCTTCCCTTTGGTTTTTTTCTTTTTTTTCCGGGACTAATTATAAAACGAAGGATAACATGTAATTATTTCCCCCCGGCCATGTTGCCTCGCACATCCGTGATTCGCCTTCCCTATTTAGGTGAGGAAGCCCAGCCATTCCTGGAAGAAGCTGCTCATTATTAGCTATTTTTTGCTCTAAGTGACTATTTCAGCTGCCATCTGTTTGTGAAATCGTGCTGGAATAAAAAAAAAAAAGTTTACGGACATCCCGATGACTGCCGAATACGGTAACAAAAGCGAGAGCCAATCAGCTGTGACCACCGGTCTAATTATCCCGTCTCTCCATCTCTCGCTTTCTGCCACGGTCTTTTTAGTACGGAATAAACCCGTGTTGGCTTTAAAGGAAAAGCACTGTGGTTTTTCCATTCAACGTTATTTCCTTTGTCTACAAAGTGAACTTTCATCCAAAAGCTCTTTCAGAATACAAACACATCAAAAACACTTGAAACCCAGACAGGTCCTTTGTAAAAAAAAAACAACAACAGCCGAGTCAGAAGAAAGTAGGCGATCAAAGGAACGCGGGCAGAATCAGGAACATGCAGATCTCACCTGCGGCTGGATTGTCGGAGGAATCTTTAGTTTAAAGGGTACCTGAAATAACCCCGAAAGCTGACAGATGTCACATGTCCCCATGTACGTTACATCCAGCCACACACACGGCCCCATCCCGCTGTCTCATCAAACACTGATCTAACCTAACCAGGATGACGCTCTTCAGTGTACGTAAAACGTTCTTTTCAATGAGCGCCACGCAGGAGATACTATTCATAGCTTTGCTCTAAACTAGAAGCCCAGCCATTGATGTAAAAACTAACCAGCAATGGGAAGAAAAGATGGAAGCAGGAAATGTAGGCTCCTGTGGCCAGAGCAGGGACAAGGTCCTCCAGCACCCAAGGCTGAGACACCAAAGTGCGCCCCTCCACCCCTCCCACCCCAGCCGTCACACACTGATTGCTGTTAGACTAAGTGGGCCACAGGGCCCACAACCTCCCCAACACCTTAATCTCTAGTTATCTGGCTTGCAGTCACTGCTATGTATCCCCTTTTCTTATTTCTTTCTGCTTCAAACACAATTAGGAATGACAGCTGAATGAATTGTGCGCCCCTTCCTACACTGCGCCCTGAGGCTGGAGCCTCTCCAGCCTATGCCTCGGCCCGGCCCTGCCTGTGGCTAATGGACAATTTGGGTGCGCCATAGGCAAATATTGGCTATTGGGTGCCAAAAGCAGAAATGTGGGTGCCCGATAAACAGTGGGTGCTGGGCCCATCCAACAGAAATGTTTTAGTATTTGAGAATTATCGATTTGAAATGTATCGTTTACACATTTTGAAAAATATCATTTTTGAAATATTTCATTTTTGAAATTGTATTGTTTTATAAATGTCAAATATCTGACTACACTACACTCTGACTCATCCTGCTATAAGTAATATGCTGTCCATTTTACATTCTCTCTCATCCATTCCACAGATTGCTTCTCATGAGACATTCTTAGTGGTACAGCCTTATTTTACTCATGCTGTCTCTAAACATAAATCTAAATCTCACTCTCTCCTTCGGTCTCTTTGCCACCTCCTCCTCCTCCTCCTTGCTGCAGGGGACATTTTACTGAACCAAATTTCACCAAACTTATCACACTAACAGCAAACCAATTCCAAATCCCAAATGCCATAATCCCAAATGCCTCATTAACACAACGCAATAGAACAGGAAAGTGGTGTTGAACGTTATCCACATGTTCCGTTGCACACATTCATTGAAAAGTATGTTAACAGGATATCTGGTAACGCACATGTTATGCTGTAAACACACTGCATGCACTGAGTAGTGTTACCGCACTCTGTCGTACCACACTGCAATGACTGAACTGTGAACGTTGCGTTGCTTTTGCATTACAATGCGCTGTTACAACGCAACGCATTGGTTCACAGTGAAATGTGGCATTCCGTTTGTTGTATAACAGGAACGCAATACAAAGGAATAAAAAAATGTTGCCGCATGTTACGGCTGCATTGCGTCGCATACAGTGAAGCATGGTCAATGAAAATTATGCTTCATTGTACCTGTCAAGGTGCACATTTTGCTGTGATGCACGGCACGCCATTGTACCAAACTATCCTGCCGCACTGTGGACATCACATAGGTGGGCACTGCAGATCGGTAAGCCGCGTTACAAAGCAGCCGATACAGCGTACCGCTGTGAACGCCAATTTACTGTTTACAGAGCAAATTAGGAAAAAAATTATACAATTTGGAAAGCACACTTATTTAATACGACATACCAAGTTTGTGTTATTAATTACATGATTAAAATATTTTGCCCTGCGACAGATCTCTGGAGATGCACTAATGATCAAAAGAGAGAGGAAAAATGGGAAAAAATGAAAACTCAAACTGTGATGATTAAAACCAATTAAAATAGCTGATAATTAGTCGTGACTAGTAGATATGTTTGTAATATTTGTCTGCCGCCCCCCGAGAGCGCTGTACATGAATCTAATTAGGACGATTTGCCCTGATCGACGCTCTCCACTCCTCGCAACGTTCTGCCGAATTCCCGGCTAGGGACCGCGGAACACTGTGCGCTCTTCGCCGCCGAGATGAATTAACTGGATTTATCATAATAAAAGATGATGTCGCCGGATGAGAGCGCGGCATGGTGCTAATGTTCTGCTTACTCTCGTCAGGATGGGACGAGAACGCGTAATCAAACATTAACACCGACAATCTGGCACACGGCCAAATACACAGATTAAATCCTTGGTTGGGGCCACTGGTGTAGTGGTTAGAGCTCTTGCCTTGCAGTGCTGGGTCCCCGGGTCAAATCCCAGACAGGGCACTATTTGCATGGAGTTTGTATGTTCTCCCCCTGTCTGCGTGGGTTTCCTCCAGGCGCTCCAGTTTCCTCCCACATCCCAAAAACGAAAGTTAAGTTCATTGGCTTCCCCCTTAACCACTTGAGGACCCACCCTTTACCCCCCCTTAAGGACCAGCGCTGTTATTTGTGAACTGTGCTGGGTGGGCTCTACAGCCCCCAGCACAGATCAGCGTGCATCTAGAGCGATCAGATCGCCCCCCTTTTTCCCCCACTATGGGGATGATGTGCTGGGGGGGTCTGATCGCTCCTGTTTTCCGGTGTTGCGGGGGGGGGGCACCTCAAAGCCCCCCTCCGCGGCGAAATCCTCCCCCCTCCCTCTCCTACCTGGCCCCCCTGGTGTTCCGGGCTGCACAGGACGCTATCCGTCCTGTGCAGCCAGTGACAGGACGTCCCCTGTCACATGGCGGCGATCCCCGGCCGCTGATTGGCCGGGGATCGCCAATCTGCCTTACGGCGCTGCTACGCAGCAGCGCCGTACAATGTAAACAAAGCGGATTATTTCCGCTTGTGTTTACATTTAGCCTGCGAGCCGCCATCGGCGGCCCGCAGGCTATTCACGGAGCCCCCCGCCGTGATTTGACAGGAAGCAGCCGCTCGCGCGAGCGGCTGCTTCCTGATTAATTAGGCTGCAGCCGCCGACGCAGATGTGCGTCGCTGGTCCTGCAGCTGCCACTTTGCCGACGCGCGGTATGAGTGCGCGGTCGGCAAGTGGTTAAAGAGACTCTGAAGCGAGAATAAATCTCGCTTCAGAGCTCATAAATAGCAGGGACACGTGTGCCCCTGCTAAACTGCCGCTATAGCGCGGCTTAATGGGGGTCCCTTCACCCCCAAAACGACCACTGCGACACTTGGTCGCAGATTTGGTCGTGATTTATTGCTTCCTGGAGGCAGGGCTAACGGCTGCAGCCCTGCCTCCAGTCGCGTCTGTCAGCGGCGCATCGCCGCCTCTCCCCCGCCCCTCTCAGTGAAGGAAGACTGAGGGGGCGGGGGAGAGGCGGAGATACGCGCTGACAGACGCGCGTGGGGCAGGGCTGCGGCGGCGTGTGATGCGATTTTTCTGTTTTCCTATAGCCTTTGCGATTTAGAAATTGCATGCGATTTTAAAAATGCAGCGCAAGCGCAGCAGTGTGTACGGGCCCTTGAGATAGCATTGTGTTTATTCAAGTTCAAATACCAGGAGACCTTACGACTTCCTGTTAAAAGACTTTTAGCTAATCACTTATCACAAGAAAAATGCAAACGCATTGAAAAACGCAATGACAAAGCAATTATAAAATTGCATTGTTGTTGCGATTGTGCTTGGCGAATTTCATTGTTTTTAGGCCCTGTTCTTTTACCTCTGAAGTTTGAAGATTCTGTAAAACGAGTTCCTCCAGGCTCAGCTTCCATCACGTGTAGCTGTTTTTCCTCAAACACGTTTGACCCGGCGAATAGCCGGCTAAAATGCTTATTTCTCCTGCTAGAGTTTCCAGCCCGGTAATTTTGCTTGGAGCTAAAAATTACCCCAGATTAAGCATTACTCAGATGGCCAGAAAAAGCCTTTAGTCTATAAATACACCTGCTGCTGGCTGACACTGAAGGGTCGGAAGGAGTCAGTATGAATATAGCGCTTACATCGCGCCTCTAGGGAGGAAAGTGACCCATTTAGATACTTACTTCAGTACAGGGATGCCTCAGGATAATCCAGCGGCTTCCCTCGTCCCCCTCGTCTCTACCGATCCAACGCTGGGATCCTCCGAACCCACTAGCGTAACAATAGCCACTGCAAGCCCCGCCATCGCAGGGGGGCCTGAGGACTAAGGGGCCCAGCAGTGGCCACTGTTTGTATGCGCTCGCTCCCACCTCCCAAACTCCTCTTCTTCTCTCCTGCACCTCAGAGATCGTGCAAAGCAGCAGCACCTGCAGCGGAGCACATAGGTTACCTAATTCTGGCTGGACAGGTCCTCTTCACTACTACGTGTACCCGCGCCTTGCAGTCTATTAGCTTGTGACTTCCTATCACATGACATGCAAGGTCGGGAGAGCTGCAAACTAATAAGCTGCATGTTGTGGCTACACATAGTAGTTAAGAGGTCCTGTCCTGCTGGAATAAGGTAAAGCATATGCTCATGTGGGAGGTCTGAATGATTGTTGGGTTGCGGGGGGGGGAGGGGGCAGAGAAGAGGTTCAGGGAGGCTGAATTTTGCTGGGGAGGGGGGGAGGAGACAGGGCTTGTTGAGAGTTGTGCGCGGCGGTAATCCCATCCAGGAACTAGCCCAGCTGCACTGTGCAGGCACAGGTCGCCTTACGCTGCGCAGTAGCACAAAGCAGAGTGTGCATAGCTTTCTACACCTGAGCAGTGCAATCTGGATGGAAAAGGCATTGATAAGTTAAGAAGCATTTCCCCATCCCACTCGCCTACCGGGAAATGCTGAAGATGTGTGCCAAATGTGGTGCTAGAAGAAATAGGCCATAAATGTATTTACACACAGGGAATGCTTGGGAATGCTTTGAAATGTTCTTTTATGTAAGTGTTAAAATTTTAGTTTTGGGATTACAATTCTCTTTTAAGATTGAAATAAAATAAATAAATAAAAATGTTTACCATGGTGCCACGTTTCAGATACAATAAAATGGCTGTTAACTGCTTTAGTGTAACGAATGGGGAATTATCTCCGTGGTCAGCGCACAAAATGTGCGCTGACACTGCGTAAATCCTCCACAAGCGTTTAAATAACAGAACCCAGCTTTTGCAATGCACCTGTAGAGAGGAATTCCCACCGGCAGATGGAGCTGTGGAGTGCAGAGGAATAAACACTCTGCACTGCCACAGATGCCAGTTGGAAATTGCACGAGGTGAAGCAATACAGGGCAAGATAGCCCCTAGAGAGAGCGAGAGTGAGCACAGAGACAGAATGTATGTATGTCCACCAATCTAGTCGCCACCTGGCGACGGTGAACACACAACAGACCAAGTGGGAACACTATCGCAAGAATGGCGATTGGTAATAGCGACACAAGACTGAGTAAAGACAGAGCATAGGAATAATAAAGACAGAACCGATAACAAACTGTTACCCAACACAAAGGAGCAGACAGGACTAACTACACGCAGTCACCACACGTTAAGCGCAATAGTGACAAAGCGCGTGCACGGCACGGTCACCGCACGAAAAACGCAACAGCGACAAAGCGTACCAACCCTGACTAACCAATAAAACACGAAAACAAGTAGAGAACGTGAACGCTTGCTAAACGGTTACCTCACCGAGACGACAGCAAGCGTTCGTTCCAGACAAGACAGACAGAAGTAGTAACCAGTAGCAACCGCCGCTCTGGCTACACTCCTAGACAGAATACAGAGAGATCCACTGCCTCTAGCGCTAGGGCGAATGCGATCCAAACAGTCAGAGTGATTCGCTGGCGACAGAACAATCGCAACAGAAAGACAGAACTAGGCAATACAGATAATAAAAACCTGACTATGCTAGAAGGAATGCTAGTGCACTCCCAAGGATAACTACTCTAAGATAATATTAGTAAACAATATGCAGAGGGCTGAGACTTAAGGTAAGTCTAGCAGGACCAAACCTTCATGACCAGCAGGGAATTCTGGGAGGAAATGATATTTAAACTGCAAGCCTTCAAAGGAAGCAGATAAGCAATTTGCATGACAAGTGGATGCAAATCCCTCAGCAGAACAGCAGCTCTGAAACTTGCAGAATGAAGACAGGTCTCCTTTCCAGGGACCTGCAGCATACAGACCTAAAAAATGGTCAAAAAGCTGCTTGCCTGTGCATTTAGCCTTTTGAACGTTTTTACTACGTTCAAATGGCTGCTGCTGCCATACTTCACGCGTGCGCGCACTCCCCTGCCACCGCCTGTTAGCCCGGAGATCAATGAATGGGAATATAGTTACCAGTCATTGATCTAAGTCCCCGGTAGAAAGACCGACGGCTTCTTTGAGAAGCCCCGGTCTTTCTGAAGAAAAAGAAAGTTTCCCGTCCTCCCTATAAATCCTGGAAGCGAGAGCTCTCGCTTCCAGGACTAAAAAGAAAAAATTGACTGTGGCCATGTTGTGGACAAATAGTAAACTACATCTACATACATTTTTTATTAAATAAACACACATTATTACATTTAAAATTAACTGTTTACCTACCAAACCAAAAATTACCCAAATACATTTTTTTATGAAAAAAAAATTACAATTAAAAAACAAAACAAAACAAACAAAAAAAAACAAAAAACAAAAACATAAATAGTTAACCAAGGGTCCGAACTTTTTTTTAATATGCATGTGAAGATGGTATATTACTAATATTTTTTAAATTATAAGCTTGTAAATACTGTAGTAATGGACACAAAACTGAAAAAATGCACCTTTATTTCCAAATAAAATATTGGCACCATACATTGTGATAGGGACATAATTTAAATGGTGTAATAACTGGGAAAAATGGGCAAATACAATACATAGGTTTTAATTATGGTAGCATGTATTAAATTAAAGCTATAATGGCCAAAAACTGAGAAATAATGAATGTTTCCAATTTTTTTCTTAATATTCCAGTTTAAAATGCATTTAGAAAAAATAATTCTTAGTAAAATGTACCACCCAAAGAAGGCCTAAATGGTGGTGGAAAAAACAAGATTTAGATCAATTCATTGTGATAAGTAGTGATAAAGTTATTGGCGAATGAATGGGAGGTAAAAATTCCTCAGATGCATAAGGTGAAAAACGACTGAAGGCTGAAGTGGTTAATAATAGTATGAATCCTCCTCCCTTTCGTTTCCTTAACACAAACTCACCCATGGTGGGAGTGTTGATGAGTGGAATACGATTCATTGGATACAGGTCAATGTAAGACTAATAAACTTAGCTGAGCGAGGAGGGAGGGTGTAGTCAGTTCTGCATGGGCTAATAGTGTTCATTGTATAATTGTCCAATCTCAGACCCGAAGCAGCAGATTGAGGCTGTGCGGCTTATAGAAATTGTTTGGACTGCCATCTGCTGGCCAGGAATATTATTGTACTTTGGATAATTAGTCTCTCTCATTTCTCTTGAATAAAAAATCACAGATAGTGTAACGTTTGCAGAATCGTTTTCGTGGTCAGCGCAGGAGATGCGCACTGACACAGCGAAAACCTTCCACAAGCGTATAATTGGGTGAACCCAGGCTAGGTGCAATGCACCAGCAGAGGGCAATTCCCACCGGCAGATGGCGCTGTGGAGGGCAGACGAGTACAATCGCTGCACGGCCACAGATGCCAGATCAGGATTGTACAGATCAAGACAATTAAAGAGAAAGAGCACAGGTACAGGATGAATGTGTGTTCACCAATCTAGTCCTGACCCTGCGACGGTGAACACACATCAGCAGAAACAAAAGTAGGAATGCGATCGCGAGATGGGCGACCGCCAGAAGTGACACAAGACAGATCAGAACAGAACACGAGAGGAGCAAAGGCACAGCAAACGACAATGAGAAGTAACGAAAATAACAAACGCTAACTAAATGCGAACACCGCACTCATTCGCAACAGCGAACGCGTTTATAGCGCAGTCTCCACGTGTTAAGCACAACAGAGACAAGCATGCCTAACTAACCACCGACAGACAAACACGAAACAAAGAACGCGAGCGCTTGCTTAACGGTTACCTCACCGAGCCTACAGCAAGCGTTCGTATCAGACAAGACAGACAAACGGAAAACAGAAATAAGCTAGGAAAGATCCACAGCCACTACCGCTAGGGGCTAGTGCGATCCAAGATGAGATAGCTGGTAGCAACCGCTGCTCCAGCTATACTCCAAGAAAACAGAACAGAAGGATCCACAGCACTAGCGCAAGGCTAGTGCGATCCAGGCAAGACAGATCAGAAGGATCCACAGCACTACCGCTAGAGGCTAGTGCAATCCAGGAAAACAGAACAGAAGGATCCACAGCACTAGCGCAAGGCTAGTGCGGTCCAGGCAAGACAGATCAGAAGGATCCACAGCCGCTACCACTAGGGGCTCGTGCGATCCAAGCAAGACAGGCAGATGAGATAGCTGGTAGCAACCGCTGCTCCAGCTATACTCCAAGAACATAGATCAGAAGGATCCACAGCCGCTACCGCTAGAGGCAAGTGCGATCCAAGCAAGATAAACAGAACGATTTCCTGTCGACCACCGCTGGGACAGGACAATCGCAACAGACAAACAAAACAGATATGCAATCCTAACTGCACTGGGGAAACTGCCTAGTGCAGTCCCAGGAATTACTCTAAGATAACTTTGACAAGATATAGCATGGCTGACACTCTAGGAGTGTTTCAACAAACCCTGAAGGAATGACCAGCAAAGCATTCTGGGAGCAGAAAGCTCTTATAGTGCCAGTCATCAAAGGAGGCAGGTAGGGGATTTGCATAACGAATGTATGCAAATTCCTCAGCAGCAGAACAGACCAGAAACTTGCAATGGAAAAACAGGTCTCTCTTCCAGAGACCTGCAGCCCAAAGACTTGAGGAATGGTCAAACAGCTGTCTGCCTGTGCAGCCAGCTGAGCGGATCATCACAGTACCCCCCCCCCCCCCCTTTAGGGACGGATTCCAGACGTCCCTCAAAACTGGTATTTCCACAAAACTCTAACTGAAGACTCATGAAGGTCGGGACAGCCCGACAAGGCCCAATTCCAGAGTCAGTCCACTCGAAACCGACCTCATCGGAAGCAGAAGCCACCGAAACATGCCCATTAGTACTACATGTCTCAGCGTAACACCCATCAGGACTGTGAATGCCCGAGAAGAAGCCATCGACACCCTCCAGACAATACCCACCACCTTCCAGGGAGCGTCCAAAAATACCAAATCTGCCACAATACCTGTTTGAAGTGTCCCTTTCAACACAAAAGCCACTGTTGATCCTATCCAGGGTACCAAGCAAAATTTCTCCCGGAATCTCCCAGAACCCTTCGAAGCTCCGCAGAGATCCCAAGAGGCCAGAACGCTCACCAGGCCCACATGGAGAACTACCAAGAACCCCTATGGAGCCAATGATTATTCTGGATTCAAAATTACCAGGACACCCACCAAGATCAGGACTTTCAGGGACCACTTCTGGACATGCAAGCAGGCAGGCAACATCAGAGCATGTCTCCACCAAGGAAGCATCTGAGCATGCTGGTAACCGAGGCACACTTGGGCTTTCTGGGTCACAGAGCACATTGGGGTACACCAGCACAGGAGAAACTTCAGGACATGTCGGGGAACTGCCAGCCTCAGAGTCCGACACGACAAGACCAAAACCAGCACCGGGCAAAAATCATCACGAGTAGAGGTCACAGGTACTGGTCTTTCAAAAGAAGACTTGGACTTAACTTCAGAATTCTCTGTGACTGCAATATCATCATTGACTACACATGAGTGAAGCTCCACAAGAGCTGCAAAGGTAGTCAGCACAAGAGCAATGCCTACCGAAGTGGGCAAAACCTCAGACAGATCTGGGGGGCAGGAGGTATCTCCTAGAAGTTCTGCACCCTTTAGGAGGGACTTGGAAACCTCCAAAACATCAACTAAGACCTCAGAAATGTCATTCTCCAAGTTTTCTATGAAGGATTCTGAAGTATCCATGTTACAGGACTGAACATTAAATACCTCCTGCAGGCAGGGCAGATGTCCCAGGAATGGTTCCACCATAAGCTGAGACTGAATTTCATCATCATGAGCGGGATGTACAGGAATATTTACTGGAACACACACTGACTCCCTAACTTCAATCTCACTGCACCCAGAATTCTCCGTAGCAGTCAAACTAGCTTGCAACTCCAAAACTTCAGAAAAACAGGTGAGAATAGCAGCAATACCTAGACGAGCCTCTAGGGACACTGCAGGAGATATTGTACAAGGCAATATTGACTCATCCAGAGTACAGGGTGGACTCAGAGAACCCTTCTCTGGACACAGCAAAGATGCTTCAGAATCAGATTCGCAAACCCAAGGCGCTGTCTCACTCTTGGACTCGGCTAACGATGTTGAATCCGAGGAGTCAGAACGCAAAGTTTGCGAATCCAAGATCACAGTCGATTGCGAAACTGGACATTTTGAAAACAGGGATTCAGAGGTCTCCAAACTGGATTGCTGGATCTCAGAAACGCCAGCTGACAATGTGCTTTTACAAACATCAACTGAATGAAGTACACGTTGCTCATTCAGAATCATTTTCCACATACAAATCAGCGGACTCACAAAGTCAAATTCACACCCCTTTTCTTTTCAATGACATCTGAAGCAAATCGAAGGTTCCCTCTGCCCTGGGAATTTCGGTTGGGCTGGTCATTAAAGGAGGCAGGTAGGGGATTTGCATAATGAGTGTATGCAAATTCCTCAGCAGCAGAACAGACCAGAAACTTGCAATGGAAAAACAGGTCTCTCTTCCAGAGACCTGCAGCCCACAGACTAGAGGAATGGTCAAACAGCTGTCTGCCTGTGCAGCCAGCTGAGCGGATCATCACAGATAGACAGGAAACAGAGCAAGGTCATAACTCAATGCTTAATGTTTCTTTTGTTTATGCTGGTAACAACACAATATCTGCTCAATTAACCTTGACCGACAGCTGTTTCGTCTGTGTATACATTTCAGGGAGTTTATGGCTGATCAGTTTCAGCTTTTTCCTGTAATGGGGATTTTATTGAAGGCTCCTGGCTGTTTCTGCAATAAATAAACATAATCCCTTAAGACCGCGCTGCATTATCTTTCACTGTAGCTCTACTGCTGGTCTGCTTCGCCAAGCACTCATTAAACCTTTCCCTGAGATCTTTCTAAGTCTGTGATCCTTATTTCTCCATTATTAAGGGATGTGGGTTAGAGCCAGGCAGCGAATGCCTTCAACGTGAACATTTTATAGTGCTGTAGTCTTTTTGGCAAACATAGATAAAAAAAATCGTAAAGAGTACCTGAGGCGGTTTTTGAACCTAAAAAGGGACACAGAGGCGTGTTCCCGTCTGTAGGGCATACCTCTGTGTGACCTGCTCGCTGCTCTCAGTGCCCCCTGCATCCCCCTAGATCTGTGTCCCACTGCAGATAAGGAATGCCTGCAAAATACCTCTTCCCTGCCTATCAGAGCCTTCTAATAGGCTCTCCTCTGCTGGCTCCCACCTCTCCCCCGCCCCCTTCATGTCAACACCTGGAAAATACCTCTTCCCTGCCTATCAGAGCCTTCTAATAGGCTCTCCTCTGCTGGCTCCCGCCTCTCCCCCGCCCCTTCCACGTCAACGCCTGGAAAATATCTCTTCCCTGCCTATCAGAGCCTTCTAATAGGCTCTCATCTGCTTGTTCCCGCTTCTCCCTGCCCCCTCCACGTCATTGCCTGGAAAATGTCTCTTTCTAGCCTATCAGAGCCTTCTAATAGGCTCTCCTCTGCTTGCTCCCGCCTCTCCCCCACCCCCTCCACGTCAACGCCTGGAAAATACCACTTCCCTGCCTATCAGAGCCTTCTAATAGGCTCTCCTCTGCTTGCTCCCGCCTCTCCCCCGCCCCCGCCGCATCAATGCCTGGAAAATACGCCCCCTCCACGTCATTGCCTGGAAAATGTCTCTTTCTAGCCTATCAGAGCCTTCTAATAGGCTCTCCTCTGCTTGCTCCCGCCTCTCCCCCACCCCCTCCACGTCAACGCCTGGAAAATACCACTTCCCTGCCTATCAGAGCCTTCTAATAGGCTCTCCTCTGCTTGCTCCCGCCTCTCCCCCGCCCCCGCCGCATCAATGCCTGGAAAATACGCCCCCTCCACGTCATTGCCTGGAAAATGTCTCTTTCTAGCCTATCAGAGCCTTCTAATAGGCTCTCCTCTGCTTGCTCCCGCCTCTCCCCCCCCCTCCACATCAACGCCTGGTAAATACCTCTTCCTTGCCTATCAGAGCCTTCTAATAGGCTCTACTCTGCTTGCTCCCGCTTCTCCCCGCCCCCTCCACGTCATTGCCTGGAAAATGCCTCTTTCTAGCCTATCAGATCCTTCTAATAGGTTCTCCTCTGCTCACTCCTGCCTCTGCCCGCCCCCTCCACGTCAACACCTGGAAAATGCCTCTTTCCAGCCTATCAGAGCCTTCTAATTAGGGCTGCTCAAATCCGGAAACGGGAGACATCCGGATAGTTCTATCCAGATATCTCCTAGTAAACCTGTGTGGGCTGGGTGGGGGGGTCAATCTTACCTGTCTGACGTCTTCTTCGGTACGTCCCTCGGCGCCTCCCACAATGTGGTCCAAGCGGCGGTCACGTGATTACAAACACTTCCTCCTTCCGGGTTGAAGCGCATCGTGGGAGGCGTCGAGGGACGGACCGAAGAAGACGTCAGACAGGTAAGACTGACCCAGCTGGCACAGGTTTACTGGGAGATATCCGGATAGTGACTATCCGGATGTCTCCCGGTTCCGGATTTGAGCAGCCCTACTTCTAATAGGCTCTCCTCTGCTTGCTCCCGCCTCTGCCCGCCCCCTCCATGTCAATGAGGGCCTAAGCCCACTAACGCAGTTGTGCGCAGTTGTGTTCGCTTCTGTCCACTTTTCAGCATCTGTAACATTGATGTGTTGCTGAAAAGCGGACACAACTGCACACAAGTGCATTAGTGGGCTAAGGCCCTTAGCGCTGTGTTCTCAGAGGAGAGCACAGAAACTGATTCTCCAGCATTGTGACCCCAAACGTCACCACACTGAAAGTGACTGATTACAGCAGCTAGGAACAGCAGAGAGAGGAGGTAATGAGCGCTAATTGATTCGGCAAGCTGCCCTCCCTCACCGTGGATCAGGTAGCATTTTTTCTTTTTACTTTTAGACCTGACTCGGGTTGGCTTTAAAGTCCAACTACAAGACTGTTTCATTGTTCTCTTCATCCTTCTCAGCTGCCCATCCAACAGAATGAAGAAATTCTTCGATTCCTAATAGGGATGCATATTACTGATTCCACGGAAAATCTGATTGCTGCTGCCAGTTACTGATTTCACAAGATTTCCAATTGATTTCCGAGTTCCTAGAAGTCTTTTATTTATGGTTATTTTTTACATTTTACATTCTCTGATCTAATTGGCCAAATACTTCCAAGCTGTTTCTGCAGTCTCTGATTGGACCAATGCTTTCGAGTTCTGTGATTGGTCGGATATTACCGAGTTGTGGTAACATGGTATTTCTGCCAAAATCCAATTTCCAACTACCGTTTACAGATCGGAATTCGATTGGTGGGAGGATAAGCGGCAAGCCACCATTGTCCCCTCTCCATGCCACCATTGTCCCCTCCCCCATGCCACCATTGTCCCCTCACTCAAGCCACCATTGCCCCCTCCCTCAAGCTATCACTGTCTCCTCCCTCAAGCCTCTGAGCACTGGCGTAACAATAGGGCCTACAGCCCCTGCTCCCGCGGGGGGCCCAGGCCCCCCCTGGGGCCCGCACGGGCCGTTTTGTGGGGGCTGGAGGGGTGGCAGCATGAGGGGAAAGCCTTGGCCACAGTCGGTGGGGAGAGGGGAAGTTCCCCCCCTCACCCTCACCTCGGGGCTCTCCCTTCTGCGTTCCCCTCCATCTTAAATGTGTGTCCATGAGCAGCGGCGAGCAGCGGGGGACAGGAAACAGATACTTCCTTCCTTCCTTCCGTGCACTCCACCAGCCTGCATTCCTCTCGCTAACCTCTGACGTGACTTCCGGTATAACAGGAAGTCGCGTCAGAGGCTAGCGAGAGGAACGCAGGCTGGAGCGCATGGAAGGTGTGTATCTGTTTCCTGACCGCCGCTGCCCACGGGCACACTTTTAAGCTGGAGGGGAGCGCAGAGGGGAGAGCCCCGAGGTGAGGGAGAGGGGGGGAGCTTCCCCTCTCCCCGCCGACTGTGGCCATGGCTTTCCCCTCATGCTGCCACCCCTCCAGCCCCCACAAAACGGCCCCGTGCGGGCCCCAGGCAGGGGGGGGGGGCGCTCTGAAAATCTGCAGGGGGGCCCGGTAGGGCCTAGTTACGCCCCTGCCTCTGAGCATAGCAACTTCTACCAAACAGCATATGACAGTCACTGGTCCTGAGTCTGTAATATCCTGTGTTGCTTCTCTCTCCAAGCTGATGCTGTTATTGATGGATGTTATTTTTAACTTGTTGAATTAAAGTTGGACTTTTATTGGATGTGGATTGCTGCTCAGTTTTACTGAACTCAACCTGCAGACAGAATCAGGGGGAGTTCACTTCCTCTTGTGCTTCATGTCGTTTCTCTGATACTTCCTCCTTTTGGCCTTGGAAGAAGGAAGTATGAAGTATGGAGTCATGTGGTGCCCAGTTAAAAATGGAGCAGAGTGAAAAATGGCCCACAGTAAAACGGTAAAGTGTGTTTTATGATACATTTATAAGTGGAACGGTGTGCCATTGAAAGATGCACAGGGGGCTAGTGTTAGGCGGCGGGGATCAGGGGGTTCAGAGGCAGCGGGACACTGGTGTTAGGCAGTGGGGTGGAAGGAGTAGGATTAGGTGGAGGGAGGATGTGTGCATAGGCATACATTGCCTTGTCTTGGCCGGTGATCGCTCCTTCACTTCATAGTTAGTTTGCAGGAGTCCTGCATGCAGCCAATCACCATGCGGAAACTGAAGCCACATGTTGATTGGCTGGCTGCAGAACTCTTGAAAACTAATTATGAAGTGAAAGAGCACTCGCCGCCAGCCGGGACAAGGTAATGTATGCCAATGCACACATCCTCCCTCCACGTAATCCTACTCCCTCCACCCCGCTGCTTAGTGTCCCGCAGCCTCTCTCCCCGATCCCTGCCGCGCCTACAGAACAGTTAAAAATAGCGCACATTTTTTAACCTATAAAACGATAAACGTTGTTTTAAAAGGTAAATGAATGCTGCACCATTTTTATACTGTCGGCGCTGTGCGCCATGTTTAACTGTTCCGAATCATGTGCAGCAAGTAAGTGAACTCCCCCCGATCCTGTCTGCAGGTTCAGTGCTGAATGGTGCTGAAATGTGGTGTTTAGGTAAGGTCAGAACTGTGTTCTCCGAATTCGAAATATAACACTAATTTTTGGTTTTCATAGTTAGTTTGTATAAACCTCTCATCCGTTTTCTGGACTAGTGATAAACAAAAGATGTAAACATCCAAATCTCCAGTCCATGGGGAGATCACTTTTGCCCAGTTAAAGTCTTTAAAGTGGTTCATTGTCTTTCCTTATTTGCTTCTGTGGAAGTTTATTTGCAGCATTTTTTCTTCCTCATCAATGTTGACATTCAAGTCTCACCACAGGACCTGGTTAGAGGGCGTTTCGGAGCACTTCTGCTCACCCACTTCAAAGCCGGTTGCTAGGCAACTGCCCTTGGCCAAAAATTCAGAGAGCGAAGGAACTAGGTTGACCTGACTGATGCTGGATCGTTGATGGGCGACAGAGACAGAACACTTTTTATCAAGTCAAACTTTTCAAAAACAAAAACGTAGGATGCTGGATTTACAGGCAAAACAGGGTGAAGTAGGAAACACACAATTGCTTTATAATCTTGATACACAGTGCCCCATGGATTTCAGTTGCTCTGCTGTAGCCTGAATGTAAGTCAGAGTTGTTTAGCGCACAATAGAAACTCTTAGACGAGAAGCCAGCGAGGGTTGAACACAATCGTACGAGATTAGACTAAAGCGTCGAGAGCTGCAAAGCCAGGAGAAAATGACTGCTACACAATAGCGTGTACGCTGTTCCCATTCTCTGTGGGTCAAGAGGGGTATAATAACCCAGGGACAACAACAAAAAGAGGATATAATCAACATTAAAATCTACCGTTCCTTTCCTCGGAACAGAGCGCTTGCACAATCTAGAGATACGTCTATAATCCATAAAACGTATATTTTATACGCAACCATAAAAATGCTGTAAGACGGCCTACTTGACCTAGAAGTTGCTAAATGGAAACTTGAAGAACAGAATTAAAAAAAATAAAAATGGCCAGACTTCATTTGTCTGTTCTCAGCTTTTGAAAATCTGATGGCAGCTTTTATAACACTTAAATGTATTAAAGGGTGATTTATATAATGTGGTATATGATCATTATCCTGAAGTGGTAATTAGGGAGGGCCGAGGAGAGGCTGGGAATTATGGTCTGCATACATTCTTCAAGCAAGGCTGAAGTGAGAAAACTTAGCTCAGCAGAGGATATGCTCTGGACAGTGAGTATATAGGCCAGTGATGGGTAACCTTGGCACTCCAGCTGTGATAAAACTACAAATCCCATCATGCCTCTGCCTCACCGAGTTATTCTTAGAGCTGTCAGAGTATTGCAATGCATCATGGGACTTGTAGTTTCACCACAGCTGGAGTGCCAAGGGTAGCCATCACTGATATAGGCTGGTTCTCCACCCTCCCATATTCCAGATTGTCTGGCGGCAGGGCCATAACTAGAGGCAGGGGCGTTTGGCCCATGATGGCAAGTGACGCAATTGTGTCAGGAGGCATGGGCCCTGGAGCGGCACTATCCAGTGTTCTCCCCAGAATTTTTTTCCAGCCGGGTGGCATGAAAAAGTAGCCGGGTGGGGTGAGATGAGAGAATGCAGGGCCGGTGCTTTTGTGCGCATGTTTGCTAACAGCGTAGAAGGAGGGGAGCTGATAACAGCCGGGTGCTCACCAAAACTAGCTGGGTGGAGCACCAGGCTAAAAGAGCCTGGGGAGAACATTGCTATCTATACTGGGGCAACTATACTGTACTATCTATATTGGTGGCAACTATACTATCTATGGGGGGCCCCAACTACTAACCGTCCCTTCCTCCAATACAGGGGACTATACTACAGATCAGGGGTTTTGTGGCTACACGTGTTATGGGTGTGACGATCATGATGGCCACACCTGTTTTATGACCCTTGTGAGATGGGCCTCCAGGCCGTAAAGGGCCCCAAGGGGAGACAAGAGAAGGGGTGTGACCATTTGGGGGGCCCCATCAAACTTTTCCTGGGAGGCCCCATGAACTGTTACACCACTGTCTGCCAGTTAAGCTGTCCAATAGCTTTTCAGAACTATTTGTGCCCATCAGTAGTTCCGAGGATGGTTGGTTCGCTACTGCGCATACGCCAGTCAGGACTTGGGGATGCAAGTAGTTTCGAAAGAGCTGTTTGACTGAGCAGGTCACATAGCTTTACCAGCAGTTTTATAAACCGATTTTCACTGTCAGATGGTATATTTATGCCAATAACAGCAAGTTTTACATGTCACATGTCCTTCAGCACTCCCATGAGCTGCAGCTTTGTGCTCCATCATTACGCTGTGCAGAGTGGACGGGGGGTGGAGCACAGAGAAAGCCCTAGGAGGCTGTGCTCCAGGATACAGCTGTTTACCTAGAACATAAAGAGAAACTCGGACCAAGAATGTAACTTTATCCCAATCAGTAACTGATACCCCCTTTTACATGAGAAATCTATTCCTTTTCGCAAACAGACCATCAGGGGGCGCTGTATGACTGATATTTGGGTGAAACCCCTCCCACAAGAAACTCTGAGTACTGTGGTACTTCTGGGAAGTTTCCTGTCTGTGAACCCTGTTACATTGTGGGAAATAGCTGTTTACAACTGCCAAAACAGCAAGCAGCAGCTACATCACTTGCCAGCAGTAAAAATGTCCCCATGTAATAGATGCCAGAATAATCAGGGATTTAAAAGATTTTACAATGGGCAAACACCGACTAAATCATTTATACAGAATTATTGTAAAAATGAAGCACTTTTCTATTACATTATTTTCACTGGAGTTCCTCTTTAAAGAGGAACCGTAACCAAGGATTGTTCTTCATCCCAATCAGTAGCTGATACTCCCTTTCCCATGAGAAATCTTTAGCTTTTCTCAGACAGATCATCAGGGGGCGCTGTATGGCTAATACTGTGGTGAAACCCCTCCCACAGTGTGATGTCAGCATCTAGGTCCTGACATCACACTGTAGGAGCTTTGTTGCATTTTGGGAATTAACGCCTATCAACCAGTATCTCCCTCTGTGTATACAGTATGTATATCTACAAAAAAACAACCTTTTAGCCTATCACATTGTTACGGAGTGTGGCTATAGATAATGGCAGTTGGCGCTGTCTAATTTTTTTTCATGTCTGCCAGTAGTAAAGATGATTCTGTGCAGGATGATTATGGATCAAACAATATGAACAAATTACATGGCGAATGTAAATAATTCTTCTAAACAAATCTTCTATTTTTAACTTCTCACTTTGCAATGTGTTGACATTTTCTCATCTTTTCACTACAGTTCCTCCTTAACCATTTCTGCCACCCGGATGAGAATCTCAGGTCCGGGCGGCTGCTCTGCTGCGGTGGCGCGCTTCGGTGCGCTCCCGCGCGCGATCGCGGGCATGCCCCCGTGGTGTCCCCCGGTAGCCCTGGCATCAGTGAACGGGAACATGGTTCCTGATCACCGATCCGTGTCCCCCGCAGAATAACCGAAGCGCTCTTACAAGAGACTTCAATCTTTCTGCGCGTCAAAATTTCCGCATCCCCCTTGTGCTTCCACTTAACGAGCAGCACAAGGAGGGAAAAAAAACTCAATAGTAAAACTACATCTACATATTTTTTTACATTACAATTTACACATATAACAACATTAAAAATTAACTGTTTATTTCCCACACCAAAATATTATCCAAATAAAATTTTTAATGGAAAAAAAAAACCATAAATAGTTACCTAAGGATCTGAACGTTTTAAATATGCATTTGAAGGGGGTATACTACAAACATTTTTTAAATTATAAGCTTGTAAATAGTGATGGACACAAAACGGAAACAATGCACCTTTATTTCCAAATAAAATATTGGCGCCATACATTGTGATAGGGACATAATTTAAATGGTATAATAACAAAACAAAATGGGCAAATAAAATACATAGGTTTTAAATATGGTAGCATGGATTATTTTAAAGCTATAATGGCTGAAAACTGAGAAATAATGATTTTTTTCCATTTTTTTCTTATTAATTCTGTTAAAATGCATTTATAAAAAAATCATTCTTAGCAAAATGTACCACCCAAAGAAAGCCTAATTAGTGGCGGGAAAAACAAGATATAGATCAATAAATTGTGATAAGTAGTGATAAAGTTATTAGCGAATGAATGGGAGGTGAAAATTGCTCTGATGCATAAGGTGAAAATGACTGAAGGTTGAAGTGGTGGAAAATACCAGCGGGCTGAAATGGTTAAAGAGATGTATATGATGGTATCTTATGAAAAAAATTAAGTTGCCAACCAACAGGAACATTTTCAGCAAGAATCCCCCAAAAAACATCATAATACATTGGTTATTTCACCAACAACAAGCCAATTTGTACTTTGGATCCATCACAGGCAATTACAAAAAGAAGCAACATCATTTTTTGCGATTGATTACAGTGTCATTAAACAATCACTTTTAGGATCATTCATGGTCGATTATGGACATTGTCGTGGTTTATTTTCAATCAATTTGATCGCATTCATTGTATCGCTTGGATGATACTTCGCTGAAAATTGTACCGTTAGTGTGCCCCTTTAGCAGCAGAGGCGTGCCTGGTGCACAGGGCATAACGATTCTTTTCTGGTTAAACATTGCCACATTACGATTGTTTTCCGGTGAAACATTGCAAAATTACGATTGTTTTGTGGTGAAACATTGCCACATTACGATTATTTTCTGGTGAAACATTGCCACATTATGATTATTTTCTGGTGAAACATTGCCACATTACGATTATTTTCTGGTGAAACATTGCCACATTATGATTATTTTCTGGTGAAACATTGCCACATTACGATTATTTTCTGGTGAAACATTGCCACATTATGATTATTTTCTGGTGAAACATTGCCACATTATGATTATTTTCTGGTGAAACATTGCCACGTTACGATTAATTTCTGGTGAAACACAGACACTTCCCAAAATAACCTATTTATTCAGAACAGTCCATATCCCAATTAAACAAAGCTTTTTTAGAGACCTCAATAAAATAGTATCCGAATTTATATGGCAAGGAAAACACCATAGAACTAAACTATCTATACTGACTATACCCAAAACACATGGAGGCATGGGTGTCCCATGTCTTAAATCCCTATACATGGCCTGCAACTTGGAAGCCTCCAGAGCCTGGTGGCAGAAATCACCTGCAAATCCCCTATGGATACAAATAGAAACACAAATACTCCAGAAGGACCCTGAAGCCTTCTTACTGGCTAGCTTAATCAAAACCAATATTAAAATCCCTCCCTTCCCTACAATTCAAGCCACAGCTATAGCATGGAGACATCTACTAGTGTTGGGCGAACATCTAGATGTTCGGGTTCGGGCCGAACAGGCCGAACATGGCCGCGATGTTCGGGTGTTCGACCCGAACTCCGAACATAATGGAAGTCAATGGGGACCCGAACTTTTGTGGTTTGTAAAGCCTCCTTACATGCCACATACCCCAAATTTACAGGGTATGTGCACCTTGGGAGTGGGTACAAGAGGAAAAAAAAATTAGCAAAAAGAGCTTATAGTTTTTGAGAAAATCGATTTTAAAGTTTCAAAGGGAAAACTGTCTTTTAAATGCGGGAAATGTCTGTTTTCTTTGCACAGGTAACATGTTTTTTGTCGGCATGCAGTCATAAATGTAATACATATAAGAGGTTCCAGGAAAAGGGACCGGTAACGCTAACCCAGCAGCAGCACACGTGATGGAACAGGAGGAGGGTGGCGCAGGAGGAGAAGAAGGCCACGCTTTGTGAGACACAACAACCCCGGCCTTGCATGAGGGCAAGAAGCGTGCGGATAGCAGGCTTTGTACCGCCATGCAGTCATAAATGTAATAAAGATAAGTGGTTCAATAAACAGGGACCACGCGGCAACGCTAACCCAGCAGCAGCAGACGTGATGGAACAGGAGGAGGCGCAGGAGGAGAAGGCCACGCTTTGTGAGACACAACAACCCAGGCCTTGCATGAGGGCAAGAAGCGTGCGGATAGCATGCTTTGTACCGCCATGCAGTCATAAATGTAATAAAGATAAGTGGTTCAATAAACAGGGACCACGCGGCAACGCTAACCCAGCAGTAGCACACGTGATGGAACAGGAGGAGGGTGGCGCAGGAGGAGAAGAAGGCCACGCTTTGTGAGACACAACAACCCCGGCCTTGCATGAGGGCAAGAAGCGTGCGGATAGCAGGCTTTGTACCGCCATGCAGTCATAAATGTAATAAAGATAAGTGGTTCAATAAACAGGGACCACGCGGCAACGCTAACCCAGCAGCAGCAGACGTGATGGAACAGGAGGAGGCGCAGGAGGAGAAGGCCACGCTTTGTGAGACACAACAACCCAGGCCTTGCATGAGGGCAAGAAGCGTGCGGATAGCATGCTTTGTACCGCCATGCAGTCATAAATGTAATAAAGATAAGTGGTTCAATAAACAGGGACCACGCGGCAACGCTAACCCAGCAGCAGCAGACGTGATGGAACAGGAGCAGGCGCAGGAGGAGAAGGCCACGCTTTGTGAGACACAACAACCCAGGCCTTGCATGAGGGCAAGAAGCGTGCGGATAGCATGCTTTGTACCGCCATGCAGTCATAAATGTAATAAAGATAAGTGGTTCAATAAACAGGGACCACGCGGCAACGCTAACCCAGCAGCAGCAGACGTGATGGAACAGGAGCAGGCGCAGGAGGAGAAGGCCACGCTTTGTGAGACACAACAACCCAGGCCTTGCATGTGGACAAAAAGCGTGCGGATATAGCAGCAATGCTTTTTGCCGCCATGCAGTCATAAATGTAATACAGATGAGAGGTTCAATAAACAGGGCCCGGAAACGCAACACCATCCCAGATGTTCATTGGTCATGTTACTTGGTTGGGGTCCTGGAGTGTTGCGTAGTCATTTCCAATCCAGGATTGATTCATTTTAATTTGAGTCAGACGGTCTGCATTTTCTGTAGAGAGGCGGATACGCCGATCTGTGACGATGCCTCCGGCAGCACTGAAACAGCGTTCCGACATAACGCTGGCTGCCGGGCAAGCCAGCACCTCTATTGCGTACATTGCCAGTTCGTGCCAGGTGTCTAGCTTCGATACCCAATAGTTGAAGGGTGCAGATGGATGGTTCGACACAGCTACGCCATCTGACATGTAGTCCTTGACCATCTTCTCCAGGCGATCGGTGTTGGAGGTGGATCTGCACGCTTGCTGTTCAGTGGGCTGCGGCTGCATGGGTGTCAGAAAATTTTCCCACTCCAAGGACACTGCCGATACCATTCCCTTTTGGGTACTAGCTGCGGCTTGCGTTGTTTGCTGCCCTCCTGGTCGTCCTGGGTTTGCGGAAGTCAGTCTGTCTGCGTACAACTGGCTAGAGGAGGGGGAGGATGTCAATCTCCTCTCTAAAGTCTCCACAAGGGCCTGCTGGTATTCTTCCATTTTGACCTGTCTGACTCTTTCTTCAAGCAGTTTTGGAACATTGTGTTTGTACCGTGGATCCAGAAGGGTATAAACCCAGTAATTGGTGTTGTCCAGAATGCGCACAATGCGTGGGTCACGTTCAATGCAGTCTAGCATGAATTGAGCCATGTGTGCCAGAGTCCTACCAGAATCCTCATCATCCTCTTGTGAGCGTTGTGATAGTTGTTGTGATGCATCATAGTCGTCACCTTCCTCCTGGTCTGCTTCTGCTGACCATTCGCGTTGAATTGTGGAAGTCCAACGTGCACCGCTCTGGCCCTCGTCAGTGGTGGCATGAAATTCCTGCTCCAACTCCAGCTGTTCCTCCTCCTCTTCTTCGTCATAGCTGCTGGGGCCAGCGTTCCCTGAGGCGGATGGCCTGATGTTGGTACCATCACGCTGATCGTTTTCTCCTTCAGATTCCCCCAGTTGCATCATGACAGCTGTTTCCTTGATTTTTAACATCGACCTCTTCAGTAAACACAGCAGTGGTATGGTAATGCTGACTGAAGAGTTGTCACTGCTCACAAGCAACGTGGATTGCTCAAAATTTTGGAGGACTTGGCAGAGGTCCAACATGTTGGCCCAATCGGATCCACAGAAGCTTGGCAGCTGGCCGGATGCGCCTCGGTACTGCGCCGTCATGTACTGGACCACTGCACTCTTCTGCTCGCAAAAGCGGGCTAGCATGTGCAGCGTAGAATTCCAGCGCGTAGGGACATCACACAGCAAGCGATGGTGGGGGAGATTGAAGCGCTCCTGCATCTTGGCGAGTGCCCCCGAAGCAGTACTGGAATTTCTACAATGTTTGGACACTCGACGCACCTTCAACAGCAGATCGGGCACGCCTGGGTATGTCCTCAGGAACCGCTGAACTACTAGGTTCATCACGTGCGCCAGGCAAGGGATGTGTGTCAGCTTAGCCAACCTTAAAGCGCGAATGAGATTACTCCCATTATCACACACAACCATGCCCGGTTTCAGGTCCAGCGGTGCCAGCCACAAATCCGTCTGTTCCTTTATTCCCCTCCAAATTTCCTCCCCTGTGTGCTGCTTATCCCCAAGGCAGATTAGCTTCAGCAACGCTTGCTGACGCATGCCAACAGCTGTGCTGCACTGCTTCCACGATCCTACTGCTGCTGGGTTAGCGTTTCCGGATGAGGTACAGCTTTGAGATGCGTTGGAGGAGAAGGAGTCAGAGAGGTAGGTGCTGCTGTTGTTATCCAGTGGGAGGGACGGCGGTGCAGCTGTTTGTGGCGTGGGCAACACCCGTGCCGTAGCAGGTGAGGAATCGCTGCCAGGCTCCACAAGGTTCACCCAGTGCGCGGTAAGGGAGATGTATCGACCCTGGCCGAACGCACTCGTCCAGGTGTCAGTGGTGAGGTGAACCTTGCAGGCAACGGCATTCTTCAAGCTTCGGGTTATTTTGCTGACCACGTGCTCATGCAACTCAGGCACTGCAGAGCGTGCAAAGTGGTAGCGGCTGGGAACCACGTAACGTGGGATGGCCACTGACATCATGCCCTTGAAGCTGTTTGTCTCCACCAATCGATATGGCAGCATTTCGCAGGCCAGAAGCTTGGCTATGCTGGCTGTTACTGCCACGGCCCGGGGGTCATTTGCTGGCAATTTCCTCTTGCGCTCAAACATCTCCGACACAGACAACTGAACCGTAGCGCTGCACACGGAAGGGCTGTTGGTTGTTGTGTTTGATGAACACTGGGAGACCTCAAGAGCACTACTCCGGAAAGTGACAGTGTCAGCGTCGTCTGATGTTTGTGAATGTTGTGAACCACGCAATGGCTGGGCTACTGCTGCTGCTGAGGCGGGTCTGGTGAACCCAAGGGAGGCAGTGTTGTTTCTGGTACCCTGTCCTGACGCGTTTGCCCAAAGAGTGGGATGTTTGGATAGCATGTGACGGCTCATGCTGGTGGTGGAGAGGTTGTTAATATTTTTCCCCCTGCTCAGGCGGGTCTTGCACACCTTGCAAATCGCCATGGTAACATCCTCAGTGCAGTCTTCAAAGAAAGCCCAGACTTTGGAGCACCTGCCTCCTTGCTGGCGATTTCTGTTTGCTCCTCTTTTGCCTCTCACTTGAACTTCCACGCTTGTGGTGCCTGAAATTGCGCGCCGCCTACCTTGTGGCACAAGGCGAACTCGTGCAGCAGTGTGTTCTTCAACAGACTCATCTGTGCTGCTGCTACGACGGCGATGTTCTCGTTCACAAACAAAATCTGGGTCTCTGTCCACATTGTCCATACCCTCCTCTTCCATCTCCTCAAACTCGTCATATGTCATTGTGGGCCACCGCCGTGGAGTAGAGCTCCCCACAACAACCTCTGCGCAGCACACTCCAACGTCGTCTTCCAGATCTTGTCGGCCGACCTCCTGCAATTGCAACCCCTCCTGCCCAAATTGCTCTGGGATTTGGGTTTCCGAGTCCTCTTCGGACTCGCCTTGTATTTCAGTGCGCGGTGCATTTCCCACAGTTAACGGTTGTGAATCCAGGCACAACATTTCTGGCTGTTCCTCCATTGACCTTTGAAAGGTGGAAGTTTGTTGGGCTGGGAATAGCTCCTGCGAATACCCCATTGTGTCCTGAGGTAATTCATCGGACTGGTTATCTGGCAGTTGTGTGCGTGGTGTCGCTGCCGGTTGTGTCAGCTTTGTGCCCACTGGCTCCTTGTAACTGGCTGAGGACTCGGACCTCGTGCGTGATGTGCTGGTGCTGCTTAACCCACTGCTGGACGCTTGAGAGGTCATCCAAGTAATTATCTGGTCCTGTTCTTTTGGATTTGTGAGGGTTGTTGTCCTGGACAACATGGGCGGTATTGAGTGGGTTTTCTTGGGTGCTCCCCTGTGGCCTGTACGTGAACCGTCAGGGGAAACACCTCTTCCCTTGCCCCTCCCTCTTTCACCGGATTTCTTCCTCATTTCACTTATCCTTACAGTACACGCTGACTGGCAGCAGTACAGTGGCAGTACAGAAATGCTATACAGTACCACTATTCCCAGCAGCGACACAGAGCACAATGCTATACAGTGACGGGTGAGCGGTGTACCACTATTCCCAGCAGACACAGAACAGTACACAGAATGCTATATAGTGTGGCTGAACGAGCGGTGTACCACTATTCCCAGCAGACACAGAACAGTACACAGAATGCTATATAGTGTGGCTGAACGAGCGGTGTACTACTGTTCCCAGCAGACACAGAACAGTACACAGAATGCTATATAGTGTGGCTGAACGAGCGGTGTACTACTGTTCCCAGCAGACACAGAACAGTACACAGAATGCTATATAGTGTGGCTGAACGAGCGGTGTACCACTATTCCCAGCAGACACAGAACAGTACACAGAATGCTATATAGTGTGGCTGAACGAGCGGTGTACTACTGTTCCCAGCAGACACAGAACAGTACACAGAATGCTATATAGTGTGGCTGAACGAGCGGTGTACCACTATTCCCAGCAGACACAGAACAGTACACAGAATGCTATATAGTGTGGCTGAACGAGCGGTGTACTACTGTTCCCAGCAGACACAGAACAGTACACAGAATGCTATATAGTGTGGCTGAACGAGCGGTGTACCACTATTCCCAGCAGACACAGAACAGTACACAGAATGCTATATAGTGTGGCTGAACGAGCGGTGTACTACTGTTCCCAGCAGACACAGAACAGTACACAGAATGCTATATAGTGTGGCTGAACGAGCGGTGTACTACTGTTCCCAGCAGACACAGAACAGTACACAGAATGCTATATAGTGTGGCTGAACGAGCGGTGTACTACTGTTCCCAGCAGACACAGAACAGTACACAGAATGCTATATAGTGTGGCTGAACGAGCGGTGTACTACTGTTCCCAGCAGACACAGAACAGTACACAGAATGCTATATAGTGTGGCTGAACGAGCGGTGTACTACTGTTCCCAGCAGACACAGAACAGTACACAGAATGCTATATAGTGTGGCTGAACGAGCGGTGTACTACTGTTCCCAGCAGACACAGAACAGTACACAGAATGCTATATAGTGTGGCTGAACGAGCGGTGTACTACTGTTCCCAGCAGCGACACACAATGACTGGGGGGGACCCTGGCTAGCGTGGCTGGAGCGCGAACTACCCTGCCTGCCTACCCAAAGCTAAACCCACAGACAAATGGCGGAGATATGACGTGGTTCGGGTATTTATTTACCCGAACCACGTGACAGTTCGGCCAATCAGAGCGCGTTCGGGTCCGAACCACGTGACCCGTTCGGCCAATCACAGCGCTAGCCGAACGTTCGGGGAACGTTCGGCCATGCGCTCTTAGTTCGGCCATATGGCCGAACGGTTTGGCCGAGCACCGTCAGGTGTTCGGCCGAACTCGAACATCACCCGAACAGGGTGATGTTCTGCAGAACCCGAACAGTGGCGAACACTGTTCGCCCAACACTAACATCTACACCAACAAGTTAAAAAAGGAGAAAACATAATCCCTAAAATCCCATTAACAGTGGTCCCCTGTTTAATAGACAATGTAAATATCACGAAATGGAAGACTGCGGGCATAACACACCTTGACCAGCTAATATATAAAGGAAAATTCAAAACCTTCCCCCAAATCACAGAACAATTTAGTATTCCCTCAACGGAACTCCATACGTTTCTACAGCTCCAACACCTCTGGAAAGATACTAAGAACAGCATACCTTCTATCCCCAAAAACATCATGCAATATGTAAAAGCCCCCATCCCTCTACGCAAAGGGATTAAATTATGCTATGATACACTGATAGCAGACAGGGAAGAACAATTATCCAGTCATATTGGAAAATGGTCTCAAGACCTTCAATCTCCAATTTCCAAATTAGACATCCAAAGGGCTACTAATAACTTAACTCACTACTCTAGATGTGCCACCCATTGGGAAACACTCCAAAAAATTATACTAAGATGGTACTATACACCACTGCATATCTCTAAATTCTCTCCACTAACATCCCCTCTCTGCTGGAGAGAATGTGGGCTCCCAGGCTCCCTAATACACATAATGTGGCATTGTCCATTTATAAAAGGTATATGGCAGGATATTAATAGATTCATTATCACAAACATTTGGGATGAATTTTCACTGACCCCCAGACTAGCCATACTCCATCTAGATCTTAATACAATCCCTATAAATTACCGCCTTGAAATAACCCATATCCTTTGTGCAACAAGACACCTGATTGTCTCCTCCTGGAAAACTAAAAACTGCCCAACTATCACACAAATTATAGCTCTATATAAAGTAAATGTCGCTATGGAGTCGAAGCTTAGAAATAAAAGCAATACACAGGCCTGATACTCTACGACCATACTAATTATTTAAATAAAGGCCACTCCAACGACACAAACCCCAGTAGATTGAGTAGTCAAATGTTTATTAATAACACTCAGATCTCAGATGAGATTATCTAATTTAGACAAAATTGCAGCAGCCAATAGTTATTCGTTGTTCTCAGTTCTTTGTTTTATGTTCTGGTTTTCTTAATATATCTTTGTAGAATACTGTAGAATATTCTAGGATTTTTATATTTGCATTTACGGCTACTATTATCAAAATTCGCTACAAGACCAACAACATTTTGCGCTATAGTTAACCGTAACATGGTAGTTGTGTCCACAGCAATACCGATGTTAGAATAGAATACCAATGTAAAAATGATTTACCATAATGTAATAGATGATGGAGATGTACAAGTATGTCCAGCTATACTTAACTCTGAAAGCTGAATGAGCCTATTCATTCTGATGCATCCTGTAAACAATTATCTATTGCAATGTCTCTATCTGTAAACTGTTTATCTTTTATCCAATAAAAATTTAATGTTAAAAAAAAAAAAATTTCTGGTGAAACATTGCCGCATTATGATTATTTTCTGGTGAAACATTGCCGCATTACGGTTATTTTCTGGTGAAACATTGCCACATTACGATTATTTTCTGGTGAAACATTGCCGCATTATGATTATTTTCTGGTGAAACATTGCCGCATTACGGTTATTTTCTGGTGAAACATTGCCACATTACGATTATTTTCTGGTGAAACATTGCCGCATTATGATTATTTTCTGGTGAAACATTGCCGCATTACGGTTATTTTCTGGTGAAACGTTGCGGCATTGTAACAAACTGGCTAGAGGTACCCTGTTTAGCAGTATGCCACTTACGGTTTGTAAAGACCAGGAAGAGGTTTCTGCTCGGAGCTGGGCTTTAAATTCCTCTTTTTAAATCAATATTATGGCTTGAATTCCTCAGCACAGCAATCCTCCCGATATTTATCTCCTTACAGAGAAATAAACATGCCTATTACCGAGCCAATACACCAACCTTCCACTCCAATGACTTCAATGGCTTATCTCGTGTCCAAGGGCCTCATCATAATAGATGCTGTAATAGACGCCATATTAGCAGAAAAGCCTCAAACTCCCGGATTTGCCTTCAAATGTATCCCGTTAAAACGGAAACAGCTGCCATTTCTACCCATTAGAATTCTTTACAGAAGTGTTTAAGAAATGTGAGCCAGAGATATCAGCCACTGGAATAGTTCCCGCTAGCTACAAAGGTGGCATTACTGTCCAGCCGTCCGTGAAGAATGGCGCTTGTGACGGAACGGGCTGACGTGGCTGTGCTCTGCTAACGAATGTTGTTATTTCTGTTAAATATCGGAGACGTTGTGCCGCGTCGGCGGGATGCAAAGTGCCATCATTTCGAGTGATGTTATCATTGTGTCTGTAATAGGTACGTTAATCCATTGTGGCATGCGGCGACAAACACAACGCGTTACCTCGCTGCTGGATTTCCAGGCAACAACTTCTGAGAATTCATGATGGAGTTGTGACAGCTACAAGGCCTGATGTAGGCGGCAGCTTTTTTTTCATTATCACAAAGCAATTGCTTTTTCTTAAAGTGTACTTAAATGTTGAATGTCCTTTCTTTTTAAATAAAAGGTATTTGTATGGTCTACACTGAAACATAATTAGCTATAAACTTGGTTAACGGCAGAGAGTCCAGCACTGTGCATCTATCCACTCCGCTCACCGATAACGCCACTGCCTCCATATTCTGAGGAGAAGCTGGAACTAGAGTGGGTGGGGTGAATGGATGAACAGTGCTGGAATCAAGCTGGAAGGTGAGAGCAGCACTGCTTCTGCTCCGCCTTTCTCTCCATTATAGATTAGGTTGGGGAAGCACAGGAGGGGGACTTGTGCTAGGACACCGGGGGAAGTTTGATGCCGCTCCTTCAAACTTCTTTCACTGGGAAATGACGTCATTGCGACGGTACTGGTAGGTCGTTCGCAGTGGTGGGACGAAATTTTGCATATGTAAAATTTTGCATTGAAATTTGCATCTATGTCTCGTAATCTTAATGCAAAATTTCAGAGAAAATCGTAATGCAAACAAGTGGTTCGACCCAGCACTCTCAATGGAGACAAGCGTGCTATAGCTGATCAGAACTTGTTGCTCATCAAGTTCAAAAATAGCAAAAAAAAGATATCAGCAGCGCCGCTACAGTGAAAAAGTTAGCTCTTTATTAGTGCAGTAAAATCATGTGGCAAAAGTAGAGCTGGAGGCAACTACAGCCCGCTGTTTCGAAGCGACATGCTTCTTCTTCAAGTTGCAAGCTCATAATGACAAATAATGTTCTCATGCTTTCTTAAATATGGCCACACATTCAAATGTCAGCCAAACTACAAATGAGACTTGAGAAGTGACCAATCAGAGCAGGCCAGGGGGATGGAGGACCTGATGGGGAACCTCAGTGCACAGGAAGTAGAACCCACAAGTGACCTCACTGGAAGAAAACACTCCCATAAGAAAAACGGCTGTTAAGCCACACCCAAAACGGACCTGATGGGGAACTACCATGTACGCGTAAAAATCACCTGATGCGTAAAAATGTACGCATAAACCTCGAACGCGAAAACGCATGAAAACAGTATGCTAAAGGCATCCGCAATGAATGCCAACAGGAAAAGACGCGTAAAAAGCGTAAAAATATACGCAATAGTCTAGGGACGCGTGGAAAAATAACGCTTAAAAACCTCTTTAGCATACTGTTTTCATGCGTTTTCGCGTTCGGGGTTTATGCGTACATTTTTACGCATCAGGTGATTTTTACGCGTACATGGTAGTTCCCCATCAGGTCCGTTTTGGGTGTGGCTTAACAGCCGTTTTTCTTATGGGAGTGTTTTCTTCCAGTGAGGTCACTTGTGGGTTCTACTTCCTGTGCACTGAGGTTCCCCATCAGGTCCTCCATCCCCCTGGCCTGCTCTGATTGGTCACTTCTCAAGTCTCATTTGTGGATTGGCTGACATTTGAATGTGTGGCCATATTTAAGAAAGCATGAGAACATTGTTTGTTATTATGAGCTTGCAACTTGAAGAAGAAGCATGTCGCTTCGAAACAGCGGGCTGTAGTTGCCTCCAGCTCTATCTTTGCCACATGATTTTACTGCACTAATAAAGAGCTAACTTTTTCACTGTAGCGGTGCTGCTGATATCTCTTTTTTTAGAGAAAATCGTAATTAATTTCGTATGTAATAGTAATATTTCTTAATTTCGCGTAATTTTTGTGCAATTTCACAACATTTTGTGCCGACCTTAGCGGTTGATAGGAAAGCCCCCATACATGCTATTGCTACCAAAATTTCTACATATGTTAAGGAGAATTTTGGGTACAAGTCATTTTTGAAAAAGACATCATAGTTTTTGAGAAAATCTATTTTAAATATGCATAGAAAAATGTTTTTTAAACTGCCATTTTTTACTTTAAAAAACATTTTTTCTTTGCATTTTTAAAATCCATTTTCTCAAAAACAACAAGGTTATTTTGGAAAATTATTTTTATAACTTGTACCCACTATTCTACTTAACCCATTCGCGTTCTGTCATTTTCACGTGAGAAATGTTCACCTCCCATTCATTAGCCTATAACTTTATCACTACTTATCACAATGAACTGATCTATATCTTGTTTTTTCCACCACCAATTAGGCTTTCTTTGGGGGGTACATTTTGCTAAGAGCCACTTTACTGTAAATGCATTTTAACAGGAAGAATAAGAAAAAATGGAAAAATTCATTCTTTCTCAGTTTTCAGCCATTATAGTTTTAAAATAATACATGCCTCCATAATTAAAATTCACGTATTGTGTTTGCCCATATGTCCCGGTTATTACACCGTTAAAATTATGTCCCTATCACAATGTATGGCGACAATGTTTTATTTGGAAATAAAGGTGCATTTTTTCCATTTTGCATCTATCACTATTTACAAGTTTAAAATAAAAAAAATATAGAAATATTTCATCTTTACATTGATATTTAAAAAGTTTAGACCATTAGGTAAATATTTACATGTTTTTTTTTTTTATTGTAATGTTTTTTTTTATATAGTAAACATTTTATTTAGGTAGTTTTGGGAGGTAAACAATAGATTTATAATGTAAATGTGTGTTAATTTTTATTTTTTTTTACTTTCAGTTGTAGTATTACTTTTTGGCCACAAGATGGCGGCCATGAGTTTGTTTACATGACGTCACTCTAAGCGTAACACACGCTTAGAGCGACGCATGGGGGAAGTGACAGCCAGAAAAAGCACAGCTTCCGAGAGAAGCTGTCGCTTTTTCAGCGGGGGAGAGCAATCAGTGATCGGGCACCATAGCCCGATTCACTGATTGCCTGGCTAACGAACCGCGGGTCGGGAGCGTGCATGGTTCCTGGACGTAGATTCTACGTCCAGGAACCAAAATAGGTTAATATATGTAGCAATTTTGGTGTCACTACCATGTATTGGGGCACCACCAAAATTGGCACGAAATTACGCAAAAATTACGTGAAATTTTAGGCGAAATTACGATTCACTATATGAAATCAATTGCATTTACAAATCGTAATTACATATATGCGTAAATGCGAAAATGTACGCAAAATTTAGCAAAATTGTAATTAGCTGATTACGATTATCACCGGTCGGTTGTATCAGCAGGTCATTTGTATGTCAGGCATCCGCAAGTTGGGGACTCCCTGTATTTTCCTCAGATATTCCCTCTCCCTGCCTGTAGACCTGCTGACTGCCTATGGTCAGGAAGTGGAGGATATTAAGAAATTGACCTTAAAGAGACTCCGTAACAAAAATTGCATCCTGTTTTTTATCATCCTACAAGTTCAAAAAGCTATTCTAATGTGTTCTGACTTACTGCAGCACTTTATACTATCACTGTCTCTGTAATAAATCAATGTATCTCTCCCCTGTCAGACTTGTCAGCTTGTGTCTGGAAGGCTGCCAAGTTCTTCAGTGTTGTGGTTCTGCTATGAACTCCCCCTTCCAGGCCCCTCTCTGCACACTGCCTGTGTGTTATTTAGGATTAGAGCAGCTTCTCTGTTCTCTCTTATCTTTTACAAGCTGGATAAATCGTCCTCTGAGCTGGCTGGGCTTTCACATACTGAAGAATTACAGACAAGGGCAAAGCTGTTTGCAGGAAGAAACAAGCAGCCTGAAACTTCAGTGCATGAGAACAGGGGGAAAGAAGCACACAAATGATCTCTTGAGATTCAAAAGGAAGGCTGTATACAGCCTGCTTGTGTATGGATGTATTTTCTATGTGTGGACATACTGAACATCAACCTACTTCCTGTTTTGGTGGCCATTTTGTTTGTTTATAAACAAACTTTTAAAAACTGTTTTTAACCACTTTTAATGCGACGAGGAGCGGCGAAATTGTGTCAGAGGGTAATAGAAGATGTCCCCTAACGCACTGGTATGGTTACTTTTGTGCGATTTTAACAATACAGATTCTCTTTAAAGCGGATCCGAGATGAAAAACTAACTATAACAAGTAACTTGTCTATATATCTTATCTAAAGTTTAGATGGTTTACACAGCAAATATAGCTGCAAACAGTTTTAATAGAATATCATTATATCTTACTGTGATACTGTGATAAAGTGACAGCAGCCATGTTGTTTGTAAACATTACATAGAGGCAGGCTTATCTGTATCTTGAGCCACCAGTCTAATCCCCTCTCCTCCTCCCTCCCCCCCTCTGCCTCTGAAATCAATGGCTAGTAACACCTCCCCCTCCTCCTGCCCAGACTGAGCTCCCATGAGCCCTTGCTACTGCCAAGGCTCTCTGAAAACCTGTGGGAGTGGTTTATTTATAGGGAATTAGAGTATTAAAACAAACACAAAAAAAGTATTTGGCTTGAGGAATGCCCTATAAACAACAGGAAAGGAACACAATTATGCAATGTGTAAAAGTTCACCTCAAATCCACTTTAACAAGACAAAAAAAAAAGGTATAGGTTTGTTCTCCCCTCTCCTGAAGCACAATTGGCTACATGTCTTTATCTCTGTGAAATGCCATTTCATAGATATTGCATACTTCCTGCCTGTAGGCTAGCAGGAAGCAGGAAGTATGCAAGCAGGAAGTGAGAATATCTCAGTACTCAGGTTCCCCAAAGACAAAGCAAAAGTAACAGTGTATAGCTTATCCTGCTTCAGAGAAGAGCATAGAGATATTTTATTACTATTTTTTTTAATTCACTTTAGGTTTGCTACATACTGCAGAAGAGGGGAGACTCAGGATTGCATAGAGCCTTCTCATTCCTTCAGTTCAGCTTGTCGTTACTCATCTACAAGTCTGTAAAGCGTTTACTTGAACAGCTCTACATAACTACTCATGTTTAGTGCTGAGAACGGGTGTATCGCTACTGCGCGTGCGCAAGTCTGGACTCAGGCGTGACCCCATTGACCATCTCCACTCACAATCACCTGAGTAGCTCCGTTAAACAACTTATGCCCGTGTATTTAATGTACCCCCTTCCTTACCCCATCCTCTGCTCTTTCTCTCAAAATGGAAGCTTTAACATATCTATGTAGGAAGGTGACATGTTCTTACTGTAGCAACACATAAAAAATGATGACAAATCTGTCTGACAGAGATCAGTAAACATGTGATGATGATAGGTTGGTTTTAGTATCTCTGTTTGAATTTTGGTCTCTGAGCGGGGAACAGCAGTTTCCATGTTACTCCTTCTCTGGCTGATTGCCAGTAGAAAAAGAGAAGGAGGAGTCAAAAGCAGAAGGCAGCCTCATAAGCTGTTTTTTTATTTTACATTTTGGTTTCTTAGGCAGAATAGCCCACTGTATAACAATACATGATGAATAAACTGAAGTGACGGTGTAGTGACTGTGTTGTGAAAGAGTGTACTACACTCTTTCACAACAAGGCGGTGCCCTGGGCACTTGTGTGTGTGGTGTATGCCCATAAACCATACATGTCAAACTCCGGCCCGCAGGCTAAATCTGGCCCTCAGAGCCATTAAATTTGGGCCCCAAGTGGTTATCCCACTTTGCATTATGTTTGGCCCACTCTAGACCACCAGGGAAGCTATATTGGAGGTGAAGCCCTAGAGCACCAGGGAAGCCTTATGGAGGAGGTAGGAGGGAAGCACTAAACACTAGGGAACTGTAAATAGGAGGGTGGGGGTTACTAGACACCAGGGAACTGTATAGGGGAGGGAGGAAGGAGCGCTAGACACCAGGGAAGTGTGTAAATAAGGGAGGGGGGAACTTTATAAGGGAGGAAGGTGACCATTAGACATTCAGGTTGGTTTATGACTAGTTCCCAGTGTTTAGTTTTGGCCCACTTTGTATTTAAATTTGACACCTCTTCCATTAAAGAGAAACTCCAACCTAGAATTGAACTTTATCCCAATCAGTAGCTGACACCCCCTTTTACATGAGAAATATAATGCTTTTCACAAACAGGCCATCAGGGGGCGCTGTATGACTGATTTTGTGCTGAAACCCCTCCCACAAGAAGCTCTGGGACCGCGGTACTCTGGGCAACCTGCCACAATGTAACAATGTTCACAGACAGGAAATAGCTGTTTACAACTGTCTGTAACAGCCAGCACAGCTAGAAACAGCTACATAACCCACGGTAAAAATGTAACCATGTAATAAATGTCAGAATGTAAATCGGGGAGAGGAAAGATTTTACAATGAGCAAACACTGACTAAATCATTTATACATAATTATGGTAAAAATGAAGCACATTTTTACTACATTATTTTCACTGGAGTTCCTCTTTAACAAATGGTGAAATTCTACGAGTGCTGGTGCCCCATCTAGTCACACTGTAAATGATTGACATAGCTGCCAGCAGAAAGACTCTATCCTGACACAGTCACAGAATAGTATAGATAGGCCTGCAGCACTGTACGTCCATTATGCACATACACGTCCACTCCAATGGTCGTCTCTTGTATGGTAGCCCTCTGTCACCTCCAATCACACCGGTGCTCAATCATATTGTTGCCCTCGCATGTGAAGCTAAAAATAAGGGGAAGGACTGCTTCAGTGCAGAATACCATATGTCAAATTTTATTTCACATAAAAAAACCACCCAAAAACATTAGTTTTGTGGGTCCTAACCACTTAAGAACCACTGGCTAAGTTCTCTTCCCACCCTTGTGGTACTCAGAAACTTCTCAATCGAACACAGTGTCCACGCTCAGCCCGACCGGTTTAGTCATTCTGCTGTTGTCAGGGGGTGCTGAGAGAAAGCAGACAACAGTGTCTTTGTAATACCTGTGCGGCAGAACGCCTAGACCCAGGCTGCAGCTCGGATTTTTTGTGCCCGGCGAGCCGCTGACGTCACTGGAGCGCAGGACAGCGCTCAGCTCCCATTGGATAGGCAGAGGATACGTTCTCAGTACACGGTCCACCGATGTAAACAGTAACCACGTGTGTGTGTTGCGTGTCAGCTAATCAGCTGACAGGCCGGGCTTCTGTTGGTTGTTTTCGATTTTGTTTGTTTCTGATTGGTTAGTCCTTGTATTTAAACATGGTGAGCGCCCAAGACATTGCCCATCATAACATTTACATTGTCTTGTTGCTTATTATGCACTATTATGCACAAAACTGTTTGATTCCTGTTGCTGACTCTGTCTTGTATCCTGACCTCGTTAACCTCTGCTTGATTCCTGTTGCCGACTCTGCCTTGTATCCTGATCACGTTTAGCCTCTGAGTGATTTCTGTTGCCGACTCCTGCCTTGTAACCTGACCACGCTTTCTCTACTGGATTACCTATTGCCAACTCTGCTATTGTACCTGGACCACGCCTACTAGCTGCCTGGATCGACTTGGACACTGACTTGCATGAACGCTGCCTGGACCGACATCGGCTTGTCTAAAGATTACGCTATCTGTGGAAGTGTCCTGGACTGTCTTGCTACTCTAGAACACTTGCCTCTACAATCATCTGGTTCACTTGTCTGGAGTGCCTCATCCTACAGGCCTCAGGTGACTATCATACATGTATTTGTGAATAGTGTGCTCATTGCATTTCTAGAGTTATAGGTTCTGTTTGGTGGATTGCTATCTGTCAGTCTGTATGCTACATCTACCTGCAGAGTGTATTGTAGTATTGTGTTAGGTAGGAGTTTGTGCAGGTGTTACAGGCTGGGTGATAGTTCAGTCATATGGGAATACAGCCTGACCTATAGTCATTGACCAGACAGGCCTGACAGTCTTATATAGTATATAGTAAAAAAACATATTTACTTACCACTCCCCTAATTTGTCTCTGTCCACTCCAGCATCTCGATCTCGTTGTTTCCACGTCCGGTGCGCCTCTCTACACCCAGAGGTGCAATGTGCGTTCCACCGCCGGATTTCCGCTTTGCGGCTATATTGGCCATAAACAGCCCTGCTCACAACCCCAGAACAGCATCAGCTGAATACATCAGTGTATACAATAAATCAAGAGAGAAGTGGGGGATTACTGGAGTGATTTTCTAGGAAGTGGGAACACCGTCATACACAGTTCAGCTGCCATTAATTCATTATAACACCCATAATGCTTCACTTAAGTCGAAGAAACTTTTCGCAGGGAACAAGAGTGGAGTGATGCAAAACACAAGTAAATTCCGGAGCTCATTCATTAAAAACGTTTCAAAGTATTATTTCTTGGAACAGTTTATTCTCCTCTCGCCTCTTGCAATCTGCAATTAACAATCAAAAGATCTGTTTTTCAGCTTTCATATGTTCTATTTAAAGTTGGCCGGGGGGTTATTATCCTCTCAGAGGGAGTTATTGTGGTGCGGAGCTATAGAATTTCTTGGCAGCGGGCCTTTAATTTGCACCTGTCCCCCCAAAAGTCAAGTATCACCCTTGATGTACATTGTGTGGAGTGGCCGGCGTGGCACAAGGGAGTGAATGCCAGGCCAGAAATATCAGCGTGTGGGTGCGGGAACAATGCTTACAGTTCATAAACCGCCACGTAACCTCCGCCAGCTGCACCACGCAGAGATTATTAATAGAGAAACAGAACGTTTGTAAAAATACAAAGTCGTTTCTAGCAGGAGCAGAAGATGTAAAGATTTTTTGGGGACTAGGATCTAGGAAGGACTTTTAAGCAAATCAGGAAATTTGGGTGACAGAGGCCCGCTGTTTGTAGTCATTGTTTGTGTAGTGGGCAACCATGGCATCCCCTATTTTATTGGGCACCATATTACAGGAGGGCAGTGAGGGCAGTTAGGGTTTAGGCTTTGGTTGGGGGGGTCAGTTAGGTATTTTGAGGTGGGTTAACAGTTAAGTTTAGGCCTTGGTTGGGGGGTCGGTTAGACATTTTGCATTTGGGGGATCGGTTAGGCATTATTGGGGAGGGTCGTCGGATAGGCATTTTGAGGTGGGGTATCAGTTAAGGTTAACCGTTGGTTAGGTCGGTAAGACATTTAGCATGGGGGGAGGGGGTGTTTAAACATTTTGCATGGAGGTGGGGGGGGGGTTCAGGTAGACATTTTGCATTTGGGGTATCGGTTAGTATTAAGCATTGTTGAGGAGGGGTGTCGGTTAGGGATTTTACATTTGGGGTATTGGTTAAGGTTAGGTATCGGTTGGGGGTAGAGATGGCCCTGCTTAGGAGAACTCATGGAGAAGCATGTGATCAGTTTGATCAGCTGATAGATTTGTAAGGTTCTGATTTGCTGGTCCTGGTCATGTGTTAAACCAGGAAGTCATCACAGCAAATCAGGACCTTACAAATCTATCAGCTGATCAAACTGAGCACATGCTTCTCCATGAGTTCTCCTAATCAGGGACATCCCTAGTTGGGGGTTGGTCATGGTTAGGCATTTTTTGGGGGTTAGTGTTATGCATCGGTAGAGAGAGGGTTCATGTTAGAACACGGTAAAGCTAGGTGTTAGTTAAAAATCCGTAAAAATTACCAATATTTTACTATCAGAATTATGTATTGGTATATTGGTAATTTTACAGATATTCCACTAGCAGCTATATCCAGCGTCTTAATTACCGTGACACCTTTTGTACGCTTAAGAGACTCCCTTTTACATGCTGCATAAATTTGCATACATAAGCCCCACCCCAGCCAAAGAAGGCCAATTGTGGCTGTCAGTCTCTGCTAGGATGGCATGGCTTCTTCTGGACTGGAAAGCAGGCAGGTGGACATGGTGTCAAACAAGAAGTAAAAGATGGTGCACCTCTGGCTTCTGCTATAAAGCAACATACTGGAGTGAAATCAGCACAACATGTTTTGGGCTGATGATCTTCTTCAGGTTAATTCCCCTGAAGAAGGTCTTCATGCCAAAACGTGTCAATTCACTCTAATACATTGGTCTCAATTCACAAAGCATTACCGCATTCAGTAAGGCAGAAAACAGTGTTTTTACCAAACATCTTGTCAAAGGCCAGTTCACTAAGGTTGTTACCGCATTGAAAAATAAAATCCCGGACTAGCAAGGTAAATTACTGACTTATGCAGTAAATCCCTTAATTCAT
Organism: Hyperolius riggenbachi; assembly: GCF_040937935.1. NCBI lineage: Eukaryota > Metazoa > Chordata > Amphibia > Anura > Hyperoliidae > Hyperolius > Hyperolius riggenbachi. The sequence continues at coordinate 439,683,924 of NC_090650.1, forward strand.
GTGAAATCACAAAGATTGCAGCATTTGGTAAAACAAGTGAGATGTTCAGTATTTTAGGACCAGCCTGGAGCTGTTGGTAATTAACAATCTGCATTTGGTAAAATTGACAGACAACAGAGACAGCCAATAGGAGGGACCACCCTGTCCTGCTGCTCACTCCATCGGTACCGATGTACTACCGGGAGGGACATTAGACAGTAGCAAAATACATAAGCAGAAGCAGAGCACATTCAAAAAGAATTCCCTGTGTCCTTTTAGCAGGTTAAAGTCTGTTCGGTTAAAGGTGATTCGGTGAGACTAAAGAAGGGATGTTCTGTCTTGTTCTTGTACGCTGTCACATAACAGAAGCAACAACTGGCAAAGGGCCGGCTCATGTTTAGGAAGACCACCTGAAGAATCATCACAGCGCTTCCCCTGAAGTGGGACAACATCACTGTATCAGAACACAGCTTGCTGCTGAGACCTACTCCACAGCTGGGTAGACGTCTACTTTTTACAGTACAGGTCTTAGTAAAGTGTCATGCAGTTTTCGATACATTACCAAACTTCTACCGCATGTGTGAAAATCTTAGTGAATTTGGAAAAAAGTCTAAAATACAGAATGCGGTGTTTTACCGACCCATTATTAAGAAGTCTTAGTGAATTGAGCCCAGCGGCGTTGCTAGGATCCGAAGAGATCTGGGGCACTTTTGGGCATTCCAGCTGGGAAATGGGTGTGGCCACTCACCAGGATGTGGGTGTGGTCATGGGTAGAGCCAAGTTTACACGAACTTAACAGCAGTCCAAGTATGCCTGCCCAGCAAAATATTGGGTTAAGCCCCCTCTCCAGTAATACTAAACAAAAAAAAAAAAAAAAGTAGTGTCACTTAAACAGGCAGAGTTACCTGGCTTCTATGCTGGCTGGTCGGGTTTTCTGCTGGGCGGGCTGCCTGCCGCAAGGTTATCTAGCAGTTCCCCCATAGCATTCCCTGACCTTGTAGTGGCCCCCCTCCCATGATCCCAGGGGCCTCCTATTTAGGCACCACAACTCCCAGCATGCCCCCATGGAAAAACCACAGCTCCCTACATGCCTACATAGAGGCACCACAGCACCCAGCATACCTCAAATTACCTTAGCATGCCCACCATTGAGTCAACACAGCTGACTCTGCCTTGGGGATATCCAGATCACCTCAGAATAGATCCGGGGCATGTTCCACTGATCATTTGAGGCTAGCAACGCCCCTAGTTGAGCCCATTGCTCTGCATGTTGCAGCCAGGATGACCCCCAAACTATCTGCAATACAGGCAACTACAAAGTATCACTAAGGCACTAATAACTAGAGCAAAGCCCCCGTTATCAGGAACTCAGGCAACCGTAAATCTCAACTAACCGGCATGCCTGAGGGAATAACGAGAACTGTTTTTTTTGGGGGGGGGGAGGGGTGGATTGGTTTGCCGACCCTAAAATACGCACCGAGCCTCCAGCGATGTCCTGTAGCTTATTGCATCCTCTGGGTTCTGTGCGCAGCTCCTGGTGTGTCACATGACCCGACACAGGTCAGGTGACACGCTGGGAGCCGTGCGCAGAGGACATCAGAAAGCTGCTAGGAGCTACAGGATGTTTCTGGAGTCTCGTGAGCATTCTATCCTGCACGTGGAGGATGGGGGAGTTTTTTATCTTAAGCCCATGTATCCGGCATTAGAGATGCCGTGAACATGGAATTTTCTGTTCGCGAACGGCGAACCGGAACTTCCGCAAATGTTCGCAAACAGACGAATATGGCGAACCGCCATAGACTTCAATGGGCAGGTGAATTTTAAGGAAGCGGGAAAAAAGGGCGCAGGCAGCTAGTGGACAAAAAGGGCGCCGCCATTCACTCTCATAATAAATAACGTTTAATGGGCGCCGAGCAGGAAAAAAGGGCGCCGGAGATAAATAACGTTTACAAACGGCGCCCGGAGATTTTTAATGATTTATAACTGTGCTTGTGGTGATTTACGTTTATAAAATGCACCCGTGCCGAATAACGTTTATAAAAATACTAAACATATTTATCTTATTTAACTAATTAAAACATTATTTAAAGTTTTATCCCTTACTGTTTGTAAAACATTATTATTCACAAAATAATGCGATCAGTACGTAACGTAAATTGCAATATATTTTTTGCAGCCACAATTAGTAAAACATTATTATCCACATAATAAAGCGATCAGTAAGGGGGGTGGTTAGGGTTAGGCACCACCAGGGGGGTCTTAGGGTTAGGCACCACCAGGGGGGTCTTAGGGTTAGGCACCACCAGGGGGGTCTTAGGGTTAGGCACCACCAGGGGGGTCTTAGGTTTAGGCACCACCAGGGGGGTCTTAGGTTTAGGCACCACCAGGGGGGTCTTAGGTTTAGGCACCACCAGGGGGGGTCTTAGGGTTAGGCACCACCAGGGGGGTCTTAGGTTTAGGCACCACCAGGGGGGTCTTAGGTTTAGGCACCACCAGGGGGGTCTTAGGTTTAGGCACCACCAGGGGGGTCTAGGGGTTAGGGATAGGTACAGGGATGGTTCTGTGTGAGAGTAGGGTTAGGTATAGTTTTAGTAAAATTTTAGTAATACTTACTAATGTTTTACAACACTTATTACGAACGTAGTTATATTTATATCATCGTTATAAAGAATATTTTCAGATTTTATTATAAGAACAAACCATAAATGAAGGTTATTCACAATAATATACAATTATAACAATTAAACATATATTATCGTTTTTTTAATAAACGTAATTATAAGTTTCACTTTTGAAACAGGGAAGATTAACGTTTTCACAATTGCCGATTTCATAAACATTATTTAATGATTTATAATTTTGTAAAACATTATTTGTAAACGAAATATAGCACACTATTTTTATAAACGCTATTAATGATTAATTATTAATTAGCGTTTACACCCCGCTCCCTTTTTGTCCGGGCGCCCTTTTTGTACGTATGCGAATTTTAAGACCTACAAAGACTGTTTCTGGCCACAAAAGTGATGGAAAACTTCTTTCAAAGGGTCTAACACCTGGACTGTGGCATGCCGGAGGGGGATCCATGGCAAAAGTCCCACCAAAAATTACAGAGTTGACGCAAAGTCAGGTTTTAATCCCTAAAGGGCAGAAATCACATTATGCACAGCTCTGGATGTCAGTGGGCTGTGGAGTGTCTTACACAGAGAGATACAATAGTACTATGAGAATACAGTGAAATAATAATGCACTGGAGTGGTTCTGTGCCTGCAACTTAATGAGGCAACAGCAGTAGTGTGCGCACAGCTCTGGGTGTCAGTGGGCTGTGGAGTGTCTCACACAAAAAAAACAGGAGACCGACGTGCTAGCCCTCAAAAAGGCTGCTTGGGGTGCTTTCACAGCAAGTGAGGAACAGGGACACAGGCCTAGCTAATGCTTTCCCTACCTATCTGCAGCAAGTCTGACCCTGCTCTCACTAACAGTCAGCAGCCAGCAGAGAATGAATCCAATATGGCCACCGCAACTGCTTTTTGATATGGGGGTGGGGGGTCCAGAAAGGGGTGCTAGCTGATTGGCTGCCAAGTGTCTGCTGACTGTGAGGTAAGGGGTCAAAGTTTAGCTCAATGATGATGTATAGGGGGCGAATCAAACACACCAAATATTCACTGTTTGCCACAAATGCGAACGGCCGATGTTCACAGAATACTGCTCGCCGGCAAACTGTTAGGGCCATCTATATCTGGCATCAGGCGATCGCCATCCACACCGGATACTAGGGCCTCTGCTGTATTTAGGGAGCAGACAAATCATTCCAGCAGTGTTCACTCCATAACCTCTCCACGCTACAATCCTCCTTTGAACATTCATGACTGTTTCTGGCCACGGCATTAATTGAAGCTTTGAACTGAGTGTTCTTTATATTATTGAACTCATCGGAAAAGAGAGAAACATTCCTGTGTTTTCTGGTTTATAACTCTCACACACGCCAATCGCTTGGCTAGCGACCTGCCTGGTGAACTCTGAAAATGCTTTTAGTGCCTTAAAAAGCATTCCGAAGTTTGAAAAGACTAATTAGCGCTTGAAAAGAAGTCCGACAATATGCAAAGGATGAGATTTCACAGCCCTGCAAACGTATCAGACATCTAATTAATGCTGAAAGCGAGTGGTGATGGAGCGGGCTGGGGCGGAAGGCTGGAAATGTGTCAGACAGACAGAAAAAGGGACAATCTGGTCAAAAGTGGAGATTGGGGGGGAGTGTGTATAAAAGTGGTAACATAGGCGATTAACCTTCATCCACCTGTTTACCGCATTGTTTTCACTTTGTGCTATTCAGAAGAAGGCAGTATTGTGCATAATTAGCATAAATTGCTTCTAATTTGTAGGAATCCATCAGTGCATTAGAGCAGAATTACTGTATATGGAAGGCAATAAACAGGGCCGGGAATTTCCTATAGGCACTGTAGGCCTAAAGGCGGCCCGCAGGCCGGGATTTACCTCACAGGAGCCTATAGGCACAGATGTCCTAACACCTTAGACTCCGCACTCCATGAACCTACAGACCTCCACTGAACCGCATCCCAAGTGTGCTGGCTGTCCTAGCCGTCACTTCTCCCTTACTTCCCTTGCCCATCATAGCTACAGGTTTCCCTTAGTATTAGGTAGCCAGAGCTATCCTCAATAATAAGTGACTAGAGGTGCTCCCAAGTATAAGTAGCCAGAGATGCCACCAGCTGGAGGGAAATCTGGTCAGTGGAATGCCGAGAGCTGGGCGAGTAACCTCTCATTTACACTCTCATCAGGACTCTGCATAGGTAACACAGGAGGGAGACACTCTAGGAGGGGAGGGAGATGCCTTTCCATCACAACGCCTGTAGGCAGGTACCTACAGTGCCTCATGGTAAATCCGGCCCTGGCAAGTGCAAATTAAATTCCGTTGTTTATTACATGAATTTGTCTTCATTGAGGAAAGCCAGCTCACACTTTCTCATTTTAGTTGTTTTTTTTCACAATTTTATTATACCTTGGGTGCCTCTTTATTTTCCCTTCATGTCTTTAACCCCTTGTCACCAATGCAGACCAGTGGTGGGCCGAAATATCGCATAAGCGAGATTTTGCATCAAAATACGCAGTTACGCATCGTAATCGTAATGCGAAATCTAAGGGAAAATTGTAATTAATTTTGTATGTAATAGTAATATTTCATCATTTCACATAATTTTTCGTGTAATTTTCGCATAATTTTGTACCAGATTTAGTGGTTAATAGCAAAGTCCCCATACATGCTATTGCTATCAAAATTGCTACATAGGTTAAGAATTTTTCCAAAAGACCTTATAGTTTTTGAGAAAATCGATTATAAAAAATGCAAAGAAAAATGGTTTTTAAACTCATTTTTCTTGTTTAAAAAACATTTTTTCTTTGCATTTTTAAAATCTGTTTTCTCAAAAACTACAATGTCTTTTTGAAAAATACTTTTTTTTTTTACTTGTACCCAATATTCTCCTTAACATATGCAGCAATTTTGGTGTCAGTAGCATGTATGGGGACTTTGCTATTTACTGCCAAATTCGGCACAAAATCACGTGAAAATTATGCAAAATTACGAATGACTATACGAAATCAATTAAATGAACAAATCGTAGTTACGTATAGGCAAAATTGAGAAAATTTACGCAAAAATTTGCTTAAAGGGAAGGTTCAGGGAGGGAGAAAAAAAAATAAAAATCCATATCCACTTACCTGGGGCTTCCTCCAGCCCGTGGAAGGCAGGAGGCACCCTCGCCGCCGCTCCGCAGGCTCCCGGTGGTCTCCGGTGGCCGACCCGACCTGGCCAGGCCGGCTGCCAGGTCGGGCTCTTCTGCGCTCCAACGACGGGCTCTTCTGCGTTCCACGCAGGTGCACTGACGTCATTGGACGTCCTCCAGGCTGTACTGCGCAGGCGCAGAACTACTGAGCCTGCGCAGTACAGCCCGGAGGACGTCCGACGACGTCAGCACGCACCAATAACACGCATTGTGGAGCGCAGAAGAGCCCAACCTGGCAGCTGGGCATAGCTAGGTCGGGTCGTCCACCGGAGACGACCGGGAGCCTCTGGAGCAGCGGCGAGGGCACCATCTGCCTGCCACGGGCTGGAGGAAGCCCCAGGTAAGTGGATATAGATTTTTATTTTTTTTTCTCCCTCCCTGAACCTTCCCTTTAATCGTAAATAACTGATTGCGATCATCCCTAATGCCGACTGGTATAGCTCATATTCAGAGTCTGAATCACACGGGGATCTGCAGCCTGAACTATCCTTGTCCGTATGGTCCATGATGAGGGGGTCCTCTGGAAGAGAGAGACAACACACACCTGCAAAATTGTGCTTCACTGCTGTGGCTGTGAGGCAACTGGTGTTTTGTCTTTAAAGGACACCCGAAGTGACATGAGACATGATAAGATAGACATGGGTATGTACAGTGCCTAGCACACAAATAACTAGGCTGGGTTCCTTTTTTTCTTTCTCTGCCTGAAAGAGTTAAATATCAGGTATGTAAGTGGCTGACTCAGTCCTGACTCAGACAGGAAGTGACTACAGTGTGACTCTCACTGATAAGAAAATTCCTCTTTTTATCTCTTTCTTGCTCTCAGAAGCCATTTTCTTCTAGAAAAGTGTTTTATACTTGGAATTTCTTATCAGTGAGGATTACGCTGTAGTCAGGACTGAGTCAGCCACTTACATACCTGATATTTAACTCTTTCAGGCAGAGAAAGAAAATAAGGAACACAGCCTAGTTATTTGTGTGCTAGGCATTGTACACACCCATGTCTTTCTCATCATGTCACATGTCACTTCGGGTATCCTTTAACCATTCCTGCCACCTGGACATGATTGCCACGTCCAGGAGGCAGCTGCTGGGTGCTCCCGTGCTGCCCCCTTTAGCCCAGAGATCAATGAATGGGAATATATTAACCCATTCATCGATCTAAGTCCCCGGCAGAAAAACCGACGGCTTCTCATCAGAGGCTGCGGTCTTTCTAAAAAAAAAAAAGGTTTCCCATCCTCTTAGTGCTTCCTAGAAGCGAATTCTCGCTTCTAGGACGAAAAAAAAAACAACAAATCTCACTGTGGCCATCTTGTGGCCAAATAGTAAAACTACATTATTACATTTAAAATTAACTGTGTAACTCCCACCCCAAAAATTACCCAAATAATTTTTTTACTGCAGAGCTAATGACCCTTTAAACTTTACTGCACTGTTCCATAGCTTGTAAACAGCAAATGTTAGAGAATGATGCAATAATAAAAAAAAGCTATATACTGTATTTTTTGGACTATAAGAATCACGTTTCCTCCCCCAATAGTGGGGGAAAAGTCACTGCGTCTTATAGTCCAAATGCAGGGAGTTCCTGACTTGTGAACGGCAGCCAATACCAACCTCCAACCTGCCGCAATGCTGGGGGCTCCCTGTACTGTGCCCATGCAGAGGAGGACACAGGGAGACACAAAGGGGCATAGAGGAGGATACAAGGGTGACAGAGGAGGACACAGGGAGACACAAGAGGTAGGAGGGGGCATGGAGTACAAAGAGGGCATAATCCACAAGATACCCCTTCACCATGGATGCACCAGGTTTAGTATATATATTTTTCCCCCTGGTTTGTGTCCTCTAAACCCAGGTGTGTCTTATGGTCAGGAGCATCTTATAGTTAAAAAAATACGGTAACTGAAAATAAAAATATGAGACACTTTTCTTTGCTACTAATGTTCTATGAATTACCTGTACTACAAATACAATTATTTATATCATACGTTTTGTTTTGCTTCAGTGTCACTTTAACAAATGTAGCAATTTTGCCGGCAATAGCATGTAGGTATGCTTTGCTATTAACCGCTAAAGTTGGCACAAAATTATGCAAAAATTATGCAAGATTACAAATGATTACAAATGAATTTAATTACAAATTTTCCCAAAATTTGGCAGTACAATTTTGACATCGAAATTGTCATTTTCAATGTAAAATTTCATCTGTGTAAAACTTGAGCTCATCACTAACCCACACTACCTAGTAACCCTTTCTTAGGCCCAGTGTACACCAAAAAGCACTAGTGTGATCGCAAACGCTCAGCGCTTTTTGCAGTGATTTTCCTAGGCAATTCTAGGCATGTTTCTAGTAGTGTTGGGCGAACACCTAGATGTTCGGGTACGCGAACGTTCGCCGAACATCGCCGCGATGTTCGGGTGTTCGAGCCGAACTCCGAACATAATGGAAGTCAATGGGGACCCGAACTTTCGTGCTTTGTAAAGCCTCCTTATATGCTACATACCCCAAATTTACAGGGTATGTGCACCTTGGGAGTGGGTACAAGAGGAAATAAAATTTAGCAAAAAGAGCTTATAGCTTTTGAGAAAATCGATTTTAAAGTTTCAAAGGGAAAACTGTCTTTTAAATGCGGGAAATGTCTGTTTTCTTTGCACAGGTAACATGCTTTTTGTCGGCATGCAGTCATAAATGTAATACATATAAGAGGTTCCAGGAAAAGGGACCGGTAACGCTAATCCAGCAGCAGCACACGTGATGGAACAGGAGGAGGGTGGCGCAGGAGTAGAAGGCCACGCTTTGAGACACAACAACCCAGGCCTTGCATGAGGACAAGAAGCGTGCGGATAGCAATTTGTGTTTTGTCGCCATGCAGTCATAAATGTAATACAGATGAGAGGTTCAATAAACAGGGACCGGAAACGCTAACCCATCACAGATGTTCATTGTTCATGTTACTTGGTTGGGGTCCGGGAGTGTTGCGTAGTCGTTTCCAATCCAGGATTGATTCATTTTCATTTGAGTCAGACGGTCTGCATTTTCTGTGAAGAGGCGGATACGCCGATCTGTGACGATGCCTCCGGCAGCACTAAAACAGCGTTCCGACATAACGCTGGCTGCCGGGCAAGCCAGCACCTCTATTGCGTACATTGCCAGTTTGTGCCAGGTGTCTAGCTTCGATACCCAATAGTTGAAGGGTGCAGATGGATTGTTCAACACAGCTATGCCATCTGACATGTAGTCCTTGACCATCTTCTCCAGGCGATCGGTGTTGGAGGTGGATCTGCACTTTCATTGCCTCCCTATTTCACTTTCCAAAATCTCACATCTTTTCAAAGGGCAATGGCTCAGCAGTACCAAATTTTCTAGCATTGTAGGGACCCTTAGGGGGAACATGACTGGAGAGTTTCGGGCCCCTAGGCCAAAGAGGTCATAGCCTAGGGTCACAAAAACCTGTTTATTTGGGCTATTTCAATGGTAGTGATGGTGACGTACATAAATCTCAGCCATGGCCGTTAGCAACGTCTGAATTTCACGAAATGTCTCATGCAGGTAGAAGACATATTGTTAGACTTGGATTCCAAAGATGGGGTCCCTACATCTCTGCAAACCAGAGTTACAGGGGTCCAAAATTGGTAAAATCCCCCATAGGCTTTCATTGGGCCTACTATTTTCCGTTCCAAAATCTCACACCATTTCAAAGGGCAATGGCTCAGCAGTGGCAAAACTCACCAGTCATGATCCCCCTAAGGGTCCCTACAATGCTAGAAAATTTGGTACTGCTGAGCCATTGCCCTTTGAAAAGATGTGAGATTTTGGAAAGTGATATAGGGAGGCAATGAAAGTCTATGGGGGATTTTACCAATTTTGGACCCCTGTAACTCTGGTTTGCAGAGATGTAGGGACCCCATCTTTGGAATCCAAGTCTAACAATATGTCTTCTACCTGCATGAGACATTTCGTGAAATTCAGACGTTGCTAACGGCCATAGCTGAGATTTATGTACGTCACCATCACTACCATTGAAATAGCCCAAATAAACAGGTTTTTGTGACCCTAGGCTATGACCTCTTTGGCCTAGGGGCCCGAAACTCACCAGTCATGTTCCCCCTAAGGGTCCCTACAATGCTAGAAAATTTGGTACTGCTGTGAGCCATTGCCCTTTGAAAAGATGTGAGATTTTGGAAAGTGAAATAGGGAGGCAATGAAAGTCTATGGGGGATTTTACCAATTTTGGACCCCTGTAACTCTGGTTTGCAGAGATGTAGGGACCCCATCTTTGGAATCCAAGTCTAACAATATGTCTTCTACCTGCATGAGACATTTCGTGAAATTCAGACGTTGCTAACGGCCATGGCTGAGATTTATGTACGTCACCATCACTACCATTGAAATAGCCCAAATAAACAGGTTTTTGTGACCCTAGGCTATGACCTCTTCGGCCTAGGACTGCATTGAATGCGACCCACGCATTGTGCGCATTCTGGACAACACTAATTACTGGGTTTATACCCTTCTGGATCCACGGTACAAACACAATGTTCCAAAACTGCTTGAAGAAAGAGTCCGACAGGTCAAAATGGAAGAATACCAGCAGGCCCTTGTGGAGACTTTAAAGAGGAGATTGACATCCTCCCCCTCTTCTAGCCAGTTGTTCGCCGACAGACTGACTTCCGCAAACCCAGGACGACCAGGAGGGCAGCAAACAACACAAGCCGCAGCTAGTGCCCAAAAGGGAATGGTATCGGCAGTGTCCTTGGAGTGGGAAAATTTTCTGACACCCATGCAGCAGCACACAGAACAGCAAGCGTGCAGATCCACCTCCAACACCGATCGCCTGGAGAAGATGGTCAAGGACTACATGTCAGATGGCATAGCTGTGTTGAACAATCCATCTGCACCCTTCAACTATTGGGTTTCGAAGCTAGACACCTGGCAAAAACTGGCAATGTACGCAATAGAGGTGCTGGCTTGCCCGGCAGCCAGCGTTATGTTGGAACGCTGTTTCAGTGCTGCCGGAGGCATCGTCACAGATCGGCGTATCCGCCTCTCCACAGAAAATGCAGACCGTCTGACTCAAATTAAAATGAATCAATCCTGGATTGGAAACGACTACGCAACACTCCCGGACCCCAACCAAGTAACATGAACAATGAACATCTGTGATGGGTTAGCGTTTCCGGTCCCTGTTTATTGAACCTCTCATCTGTATTACATTTATGACTGCATGGCGACAAAACGCAAATTGCTATCCGCACGCTTCTTGTAATCATGCAAGGCCTGGGTTGTTGTGTCTCAAAGCGTGGCCTTCTCCTCCTGCGCCACCCTCCTCCTGTTCCATCACGTGTGCTGCTGCTGGGTTAGCGTTACCGGTCCCTTTTCCTGAAACCTCTTATATGTATTACATTTATGACTGCATGCCGACAAAAAGCATGTTACCTGTGCAAAGAAAACAGACATTTCCCGCATTTAAAAGACAGTTTTCCCTTTGAAACTTTAAAATTGATTTTCTCAAAAACTATAAGCTCTTTTTGCTAAATTTTATTTCCTCTTGTACCCACTCCCAAGGTGCACATACCCTGTAAATTTGGGGTATGTAGCATATAAGGAGGCTTTACAAAGCACGAAAGTTCGGGTCCCCATTGACTTCCATTATGTTCGGAGTTCGGCTCGAACACCCGAACATCGCGGCCATGTTCGGCCCGAACCCGAACATCTAGATGTTCGCCCAACACTGCACGTGACCCGTTCGGCCAATCACAGCGCTAGCCGTACGTTCGGGTAACGTTCGGCCATGCGCTCTTAGTTCGGCCATATGGCCGAACAGTTTGGCCGAACACCATCAGGTGTTCGGCCGAACTCGAACATCACCCGAACAGGGTGATGTTCTGCAGAACCCGAACAGTGGCGAACACTGTTCGCCCAACACTTGTTCCTAGCGATTTTCTAATCATGCCTAGTGATTTTTGGAGCGTTTTGGTGTAGTGTTTTTTATTTTTGGTTACTGTAGAGCTGGAACTGAACAGCTTCTGTAACAAAAACACTTGGAAAATTGCTCTCATCTAGCACTTTTCAGAGCGATTTTCCACTTTCCTATAGTTTACATTGAGGCTGAATCGCCTCAGAAATCAGCAGAAATGCTGCAGGACCCAAGTCTGTGTTTGGGAGAAAATCACATCTCTCTGGTGTGCTCCATCCCTTCCAAATACATTAGCCAAGCAAGCGCTAGCATTTTTAAACGCACTCAGAAGCACTATTGGTGTGCACCAGCCCTCACTTCTTTTAAAGTGTAACTGTCAGGCATAAAATCGAAAATTAATTCTTTATTTTTATCTGGTAAACAAGTAATCAGGATGCTAACCAGGTAATCCAAAAGTTCAAATCACTATTACTTTTCTTGTTGATAAATGATCATTCCCCGGTTTACCTGACTCTTATTTGGTACGCTGCCGCACAAAGGAAGTTGCAGGGCATGCTGGGTTGTATTTTTTTTTGCTTCTTCATTTCCCCTCAGACTTAACTAAAGTACAGAAGCAAAAAAACCCAGCTTGCCCTGCAACTTCCTTTGTGCAGCAACGTACCAAATAAGAGTCAGGTAAACCGGGGAATGATCATTTATCAACAAGAAAAGTAATAGTGATTTGAACTTTTGGATTGCCTGATTAGCATCCTTATTACTTGTTTACCAGATAAAAATAAAGAATTGATTTTTGATTTTATGCCCGACAGTTACACTTTAAACCTCCTTCTTGAAAACATAAACATTCAAACTCCTTCTAGATCCTTCCCAACCCCGCCCCTTTTTATGTTGTTACATATTTGTTTCCACTAATACCCATCGCTCCATCCCACACACCAAAAACCTTTTTTTCTTCCATTACTGTGCACATCACCCCCCCCCCCCCCCTCACTCCACACCCACGTCACCAAATAATAATAACAAGGCCTAATGTGTGCCTATTGTGTTCATTAGTAACAAAAAATATTGTAACAACAAAACAGTTATAGCCGCATTACTTAGGAAGGACAATGTAATAATAATGTACTGTACTGCACTGCATAAAATACAGCAAAACACAATTTTCTCTTCTTGCATTATGTGAAAAACAGTTTAAATAGAGCTTTGTATCAAGGCCCATTATTTTCCAACCTCAAAACACAATTTGTTTATTTTTTTATTATTGAATGATGCAAGGGATGGTTTTAGTCGGTTCTGCATTTTAGTCAAATAAAAACAAAAAATCTGGAGTTTTATTTGGAGAATGTTTTGAAAACATTGTAAGTACATTATACTTATAGCCAAAGCCTGCCTCATACTGCTAAGGAACAATGAAGCTTTAACATAAAATAGATACAAGAATTGTAATAATAAACTGTTACATTGAGAGAAAAAAAATGTTCTAGCATTTCCCATTGAAATAACAGAGGGCAATTACTCCTTTGGAAATTTTGCTGGGATATTTTATTTGAATGATGGCATTGGAAGGGGTTCCATATACAGACCCAGAGTCTGCCTCATTCACTTGAAAGGACAACTGAAGTGAGAGTGATATGGAGGCTGCCATATATATTTCCTTTTAAACAACCCCAGTTTCCTGGCAGCCCTGCTGATCTATTTGGCTGCAGCAGTGTCTGAATCACACCAGAAACAAGCATGCAGCTAATCTTGTCAGATATAACAATAATGTAAGACACACTTGATCTGCTGCATGCTTGTTCTGGGACTATGGCTAAAAGTATTAGGGGCAGAGGATCAGCAGGACAGCCAGGCAACTGGTATTGATTAAAAGGAAATAAATATGGCAGCCTCTGTATCCCTTTTACTTCAGTTGTCTTTTAAAGACAGTGAAAATGTATGCCTTATTACGGGAGAATTTTCTAGCTAAAGCATTGATACAGCCCATATTTAGAGCAAGGCCCCACCTCATCCACATAAAGAACCCCGGTCATTTGCTCCATTTAGTTTAATCTTTATACACTCACTAATGTATACTTGATTTTGAATCTTCAAAGTCTAATTTATGAGTGGGGATAATGGTATTTACAAAAATTGACTGGAAGAATCAAAATTTTACCCAAATTTTTTAACTTAAATCTTGAAGCCCATAACTGGTTAGCAACAGATCGATGAAAGAACCCCTGGACTGCAGCTCAGTTTACCTGGTTTTAAAAAGAGTATAAAGTATAAAGCACTTACTTATAGGATGCTGTTCCCCCTGTTTTTACGCAGAGTGCTTACAATTTCATTTTATTACATTTTTAAAAAAATCCAGGACTTCCTGGATAAAATGGCTGCGACCCCTCTTCCTGTTTCCCAGCACATCCCATAAAATAGAGTGACCAGACGTCCCGGATTGTCCGGGATGCGTCCCGGATTCGGGGTCCGCTGTCCCAGGCTGAATGAGGTCCCAGGAAACGTCCCGCTTTTAGCTGCGGGACGTCCCGGCCTCAGGACTCTGGCCACCGTATCTGCATGAACTGGCAGCGGCGTCTATAGACGCCGTGCCAGTTCATTGCCTGCAGCCCCGCTCCAGCCTCCTTAGTCTTCCGGTGTTCCGACACTGGCAGGCGAGCAGGGCTACGGCAAGATGGCTCCCGAGTCCCGAAGCCCTGTACTGGAGACTATTTGTGTCTCCAGTACAGGGCTTCGGGGCGCCATCTTGCCGTAGCCCTGTCAGCGCGGGAGACAAGATCAGGAGCAGGAGCAAGATGGTCCCGCGAGCAGCGCGCCAGAGGCCGGAGACTTTTGCCAGGTGAGTAAATGCTTTCTTTTCCAGGTGAAATGTGCTCCCATTGCGTTTATTTTCTGGTGAAATGTGCTCCCATTGCATTTATTTTCTGGTGAAATGTTTGCCCACATTGCGTTTATATTGTACTGACATGTTTGCCCGCATTGCGTTTATTTTGTACTGACATGTTTGCCCGCATTGCATTTATTTTGTACTGACATGTTTGCCCGCATTGCGGTTATTTTGTGCTGATATGTTGCCTGCATTGCGTTTATTTTATACTGACATGTTTGCCCGCATTGCGTTTATTTTGTACTGACATGTTTGCCCGCATTGCGTTTATTTTGTGCTGATATGTTGCCTGCATTGCGTTTATTTTATACTGACATGTTTGCCCGCATTGCATTTATTTTGTACTTAAAGGACTTACGAGCCCAAAAAGCTAAAAAAAGATAAGTACCTTATTCAGTTTTAAATGCACGGAGGATGCCGTCCGCGCCCTCCGTGCAGTTCCGCCGGGTCCCCGCAGTCTGATCGCCCCCCGTGCCGCTCCCGACCCCACGGACGGGGTTGGGCTCCCCTTCCTCTCCTAAGATGGCTGCCGGAGCCGGCCGCGGCTGCGCAGTCCGCATACGCGTTAGTGCGGCTGCGCAGCTCTAGGGCCCTCCCCCCCATCCACGCACAGTAGCGTGGATCGAGGGGGGAGGCCCTAGAGCTGCGCAGCCGCACTAACGCGTATGCGGACTGCGCAGCCGCGGCCGGATCCGGCGGCCATCATCTCCCACGGGGGGCGATAAGACTGCGGGGACCCGGCGGAACTGCACGGAGGGCGCGGACGGCGTCCTCCGTGCATTTAAAACTGAATAAGGTACTTATCTTTTTTTAGCTTTTTGGGCTCATAAGTCCTTTAACATTATGGCAACTTGAGAAAGGCAATATATGCCGAAACAGCGGACTGTCGTTGCTGGTCTTTTAATGATTTAAATAAAGTAATTGAGCTATCAATACTGGTTGTGGTGCCGATCCTTCGCTGGAGATTTGGATTGTGACCCCATGGTACAGGGGAGAAGATCAAGGCACACTTCTGAAAATTTGAGCCCACAAGTGGGTGCTCCCAGGATCAGGTTTTGATTTATTTTGTACTGACATGTTTGTCCGCATTGCGTTTATTTTGTACTGACATGTTTGCCCGCATTGCGTTTATTTTGTACTGACATGTTTGCCCGCATTGCGTTTATTTTGTACTGAAATGTTTGCCCGCATTGCGTTTATTTTGTACTGACATGTTTGCCCGCATTGCGTTTATTTTGTACTGACATGTTTGCCCGCATTGCGTTTATTTTGTGCTGACATGTTGCCCGCATTGCGTTTATTTTGTGCTGACATGTTGCCCATTGCGTTTATTTTCCGGTGTCCGGGGTAACTGTTACTGCATTTATTATTTAATGGTCATAGATGGCTATGTTTGCTGCTTTGTGGTTACGGTATACTATTAGCATCACACAGTTTCTGCACACCCATGATCCGAAGTCTCATTTGACCACATCATGGCGTAAACACTGCTTTCTTATGCCTCGCTGTTAAATCATTACGTTAGCTCCGCCCATACAATGTCATGGCCACGCCCATTTTTGCCACCCCAAGTCTTCGTCGCTGCGCGCTCCTCAGTCCCCCCCATTTGTCACCGCGGCGCGCGCAGCCAGATGTGACTGGTCACAGATGTGTTTGGTGGTCCAGTCAATTTTCCCCCATAAGTGAAATTGCATTTGAGGGTACACTCGCCCTTTAATCAGATCCAAGCACAAAATGTTACTCTCATTTAAACTGAAAAAGGTACCAGTGTCAGGTCACAACATTTCAAGGCATTCTGGCAATTAGAAGGTTCGGCTATCTGCTGTAATTGCAGAATAATTCAATTCTCTGAAATTTTATCCTGGAAGCGATTTATCAAAGAAGGGCTAATGTGACCAGGATCTCCTCTCAATGAATTATACATATTTCATTACAATTTTAATGATTAATAGAGCAAGTTTATCAATTACTGCGCATATTAATATAGAGAATTTTTTTTTTTTTTTTTTTTTATTGTTTGGGCTATAAAATAAAGAAATACTTTTTGGGGAATACAGTATTTGATTGACACGCAGCTGCCATTTTTGAAATGCCCAATTTACCAGAAAACAGGATACTTTCCAGCGGATGCAAACAGGCAGAATAACCTAATATGTTCTCAAGCTCGACGCACAAATTGAAACTCTAATTTTAGCGATTTGCGTACAGTGGGAGAAGATTGTGGAGGGCAGGGGGTGGTGGTGGTGAAGAGCTGGCAATAGCTCTCCTGCTGTGTCTCTAGATCTATATTTATATCCATATCTATACTATGGCAGTAGGTGAATCCTTTCATAAACTGCATATTTTTATATGTATCTGATATAAAACATTATTCGATTTGATCACATATAAGTCCTACAACTAGCAAAGGGAAATACTAGTCTAAATGAATAAAAGAATACTATAATTTTGTTTATTTTTGGCAATGTACAGTAATTTATTAAAAAGAAAATCCCTTGAACTGCAACAAAATCCAATCAGTCAATCCATGAAGAAGTTAACCCTGACTAGTGGCGTAGAAATAGGGGGTGCAGAGGTTGCCACCGCACC